>NC_056448.1:43268613-43276113 GCF_018296145.1 Oncorhynchus tshawytscha | reverse complement strand
AAATGTCATATTATATATATACATACAGTGTTTTAACAATGTACAAATGGTAAAGGACACAAGATAAAATAAATAAGCATAGATATGGGTTGTATTTACAATGGTGTTCTTCACTGGTTGCCCTTTTCTCGTGGCAACAGGTCACAAATCTTGCTGCTTTGATGGCACACTGTGGAATTTCACCCAGTAGATATGGGAGTTTTTCAAAATTGGATTTGTTTTCAAATTCTTTGTGGATCTGTGTAATCTGAGGGAAATATGTCTCTCTAATATGGTCATACATTGGGCAGGAGGTTAGGAAGTGCAGCTCAGTTTCCACCTCATTTTGTGGGCAGTGAGCTCTCTCTCTGTCTCTCTCTGTCTCTCTCTCTCGCTCTCTCTCTGTCTCTCTCTGTCTCTCTCTCTCTCTCTCTCAATTCAATTCAATTCAATTCAAGGGCTTTATTGGCATGGGAAACATGTGTTAACATTGCCAAAGCAAGTGAGGTAGACAACATACAAAGTGAATATATAAAGTGAAAAACAACAAAAATTAACAGTAAACATTACACATACAGAAGTTTCAAAACAGTAAAGACATTACAAATGTCATATTATATATATATTTACAGTGTTTTAACAATGTACAAATGGTTAAATGACACAAGATAAAATAAATAAGCATAAATATGGGTTGTATTTACAATGGTGTTTGTTCTTCACTGGTTGCCCTTTTCTCGTGGCAACAGGTCACAAATCTTGCTGCTGTGATGGCACACTGTGGAATTTCACCCAGTAGATATGGGAGTTTTTCAAAATTGGATTTGTTTTCGAATTCTTTGTGGATCTGTGTAATCTGAGGGAAATATGTCTCTCTAATATGGTCATACATTGGGCAGGAGGTTAGGAAGTGCAGCTCAGTTTCCACCTCATTTTGTGGGCAGTGAGCACATAGCCTGTCTTCTCTTGAGAGCCATGTCTGCCTACGGCGGCCTTTCTCAATAGCAAGGCTATGCTCACTGAGTCTGTACATAGTCAAAACTTTCCTTAATTTTGGGTCAGTCACAGTGGTCAGGTATTCTGCCGCTGTGTACTCTCTGTGTAGGGCCAAATAGCATTCTAGTTTGCTCTGTTTTTTTGTTAATTCTTTCCAATGTGTTAAGTAATTATCTTTTTGTTTTCTCATGATTTGGTTGGGTCTAATTGTGCTGCTGTCCTGGGGCTATGTAGTGTGTGTTTGTGTTTGTGAACAGAGCCCCAGGACCAGCTTGCTTAGGGACTCTTCTCCAGGTTCATCTCTCTGTAGGTGATGGCTTTGTTATGGAAGGTTTGTGAATCGCTTCCTTTTAGGTGGTTGTAGAATTTAACAGCTCTTTTCTGGATTTTGATAATTAGTGGGTATCGGCCTAATTCTGCTCTGCATGCATTATTTGGTGTTCTACGTTGTACACAGAGGATATTTTTGCAGAATTCTGCGTGCAGAGTCTCAATTTGGTGTTTGTCCCATTTTGTGAAGTCTTGGTTGGTGAGCGGACCCCAGACCTCACAACCATAAAGGGCAATGGGCTCTATGACTGATTCAAGTATTTTTAGCCAAATCCTAATTGGTATATTGAAATTTATGTTTCTTTTGATGGCATAGAATGCCCTTCTTGCCTTGTCTCTCAGATCGTTCACAGCTTTGTGGAAGTTACCTGTGGCGCTGATGTTTAGGCCAAGGTATGTATAGTTTTTTGTGTGCTCTAGGGCAACAGTGTCTAGATGGAATTTGTATTTGTGGTCCTGGTGACTGGACCTTTTTTGGAACACCATTATTTTGGTCTTACTGAGATTTACTGTCAGGGCCCAGGTCTGACAGAATCTGTGCATAAGATCTAGGTGCTGCTGTAGGCCCTCCTTGGTTGGTGACAGAAGCACCAGATCATCAGCAAACAGCAGACATTTGACTTCGGATTCTAGCAGGGGGAGGCCGGGTGCTGCAGACTTTTCTAGTGCCTGCGCCAATTCGTTGATATATATGTTGAAGAGGGTGGGGCTTAAGCTGCATCCCTGTCTAACCCCACGACCCTGTGTGAAGAAATGTGTGTGTTTTTTGCCAATTTTAACCGCACACTTGTTGTTTGTGTACATGGATTTTATAATGTCGTATGTTTTACCCCCAACACCACTTTCCATCAGTTTGTATAGCAGACCCTCATGCCAGATTGAGTCGAAGGCTTTTTTGAAATCAACAAAGCATGAGAAGACTTTGCCTTTGTTTTGGTTTGTTTGGTTGTCAATTAGGGTGTGCAGGGTGAATACATGGTCTGTTGTACGGTAATTTGGTAAAAAGCCAATTTGACATTTGCTCAGTACATTGTTTTCATTGAGGAAATGTACGAGTCTGCTGTTAATAATAATGCAGAGGATTTTCCCAAGGTTACTGTTGACACATATTCCAGTTATTGGGGTCAAATTTGTCTCCACTTTTGTGGATTGGGGTGATCAGTCCTTGGTTCCAAATATTGGGGAAGATGCCAGAGCTAAGTATGATGTTAAAGAGTTTTAGTATAGCCAGTTGGAATTTGTTGTCTGTGTATTTGATCATTTCATTGAGGATACCATCAACACCACAGGCCTTTTTGGGTTGGAGGGTTTTTATTTTGCCCTGTAACTCATTCAATGTAATTGGAGAATCCAGTGGGTTCTGGTAGTCTTTAATAGTTGATTCTAAGATCTGTATTTGATCATGTATATGTTTTTGCTCTTTATTCTTTGTTATAGAGCCAAAAATATTGGAGAAGTGGTTTAACCCTACATCTCCATTTTGGAAAGATAATTCTTCGTGTTGTTGTTTGTTTAGTGTTTTCCAATTTTCCCAGAAGTGGTTAGAGTCTATGGATTCTTCAATTACATTGAGCTGATTTCTGACGTGCTGTTCCTTTTTCCGTAGTGTATTTCTGTATTGTTTTAGTGATTCACCATAAGTGAAGGCGTAGACTCAGGTTTTCCGGGTCTCTATGTTTTTGGTTGGACAGGTTTCTCAATTTCTTTCTTAGATTTTTGCATTCTTCATCAAACCATTTGTCATTATTGGTAATTTTCTTCGGTTTTCTATTTGAGATTTTTAGATTTGATAGGGAAGCTGAGAGGTCAAATATACTGTTAAGATTTTCTACTGCCAAGTTTACACCTTCACTATTACAGTGGAACGTTTTACCCAGGAAATTGTCTAAAAGGGATTGAATTTGTTGTTGCCTAATTGTTTTTTGGTAGGTTTCCAAACTGCATTCCTTCCATCTATAGCATTTCTTAATGTTACTCAGTTCCTTTGGCTTTGATGCCTCATGATTGAGTATTGCTCTGTTTAAGTAGACTGTGATTTTGCTGTGGTCTGATAGGGGTGTCAGTGGGCTGACTGTGAACGCTCTGAGAGACTCTGGGTTGAGGTCATTGATAAAGTAGTCTACAGTACTACTGCCAAGAGATGAGCTATAGGTGTACCTACCATAGGAGTCCCCTCGAAGCCTACCGTTGACTATGTACATACCCAGCGTGCGACAGAGCTGCAGGAGTTGTGACCCGTTTTTGTTGGTTATGTTGTCATAGTTGTGCCTAGGGGGGCATATGTGGGAGGGAATACTGTCACCTCCAGGCAGGTGTTTGTCCCCCTGTGTGCTGAGGGTGTCAGGTTCTTGTCCGGTTCTGGCATTTAGGTCGCCACAGACTAGTACATGTCCCTGGGCCTGGAAATGATTGATTTCCCCCTCCAGGATGGAGAAGCTGTCTTCATTAAAATATGGGGATTCTAGTGGGGGGATATAGGTAGCACACAGGAGGACATTTTTCTCTGTTAGGATAATTTCCTTTTGAATTTCTAGCCAAATGTAGAATGTTCCTGTTTTGATTAATTTAATGGAGTGAGTTAGGTCTGCTCTATACCAAATTAGCATACCCCCTGAGTCCCTTCCCTGTTTCACACCTGGTAGTTTGGTGGATGGGACTACCAGCTCCCTGTAACCTAGAGGGCAACCAGTGGGTCCGTCTCCTCTATACCAGGTTTCTTGCAGGATGACAATGTCTGTATTACCGATTTCTTTGGTGAAGTCCGGGTTTCTGCTCTTTAGACCAAAGGCAGATGACCTCAGGCCTTGGATATTCCAGGATAATATAGTGAAGGCTTTTTGTTCCATAGAGTGTCCAATGTTGTTGGTCGTGGTTTGGCCTCAGGCCAGTAAGTGTGAGCAGAGCCTGCTGAGCATCTGGTACATGCCATTGGCTTGGGCGAGTGTGAGAGTGGGGGTTGGGACTGTTTGCCCGCTCACTACCTGGGCGTATGTGTGGCTTCCATGTTGAGGCCCTCTTTGCGGGAGTGGGGTGCATGGGGTGGGCAGGAGTGGCATAGGTCTGATCTGAGGGGGCCTAAATGGAGTGTGGGCATGGTTGACGTGGGGGTGTTGATTGGTTGGGGTGGGGGTGTGGATGTGTCTGGGTGTACTGTGGTCTGGATGTAATTCCTCTTGGCGTGGGTCCTCCATGTGTAGGTCCAGGGGGGTCCTGCAGATCTGGGAGGGTGTCTCGCTGGTCTGGGTGGGGTGTCTATTGATCTGTTGCTCCTGTGTGAAGTGTTGGGGATACGTTTGAGAGCGATGTCCTTTAGAGTTCGGGCAAAGGTGGGCACTGCTGCCTTGTAGAGGTGGACCTGGTCATAGAGGCTGTTCAAGTCCAGGGTGGAGTGGTGGGCCTCTCTCTCTCTGTCTCTCTCTCTCTCTCTCTCTCTGTCTCTCTCTGTCTCTCTCTGTCTCTCTCTCTCTCTCATTTTAAGAGGCTTTTTTTGGCATGGGAAATACATGTTTACATTGCCAAAGCAGGTAAGAGTGAAATAGACAATAAAACATTTTTACAGTAAACATTACACTCACAAAAGTTCCAAAAGAATAAGGACATTTCAAATGTTATATTGTGTGCAGATAGTTAAAGTACAAAATGGAAAATAAATAAACATAAATATGGGTTGTATTTACAATGGTGTTTGTTCTTCACTGGTTGCCCTTTTCCTGTGGCAACAGGTCACACATCTTGCTGCTGTGATGGCACACTGTGGTATTTCACCCAATAGATATGGGAGTTTATCAAAATTGGATTTGCTTTCTAATTCTTTGTGGGTCTTTGTAATCTAAGGGAAATATGTGTCTTTAATATGGTCATATATTTGGCAGGAGGTTAGGTTAGTTTCCACCTCATTTTGTGGGCAGTGTGCACATAGCCTGTATCCTCTTGAGAGCCAGGTCTGCCTACAGCAGCCTTTCTCAATAGCAAGGCTATGCTCACTGAGTCTGTACATAGTCAAAGCTTTTCTTACGTTTGGTTCAGTCACAGTGGTCAGGTATTCTGCCACTGTGTACTCTCTGTTTAGGGCCAGTCACAGTGGTCAGGTATTCTGCCACTGTGTACTCTCTGTTTAGGGCCAGTCACAGTGGTCAGGTATTCTGCCACTGTGTACTCTCTGTTTAGGGTCAGTCACAGTGGTCAGGTATTCTGCCACTGTGTACTCTCTGTTTAGGGTCAGTCACAGTGGTCAGGTATTCTGCCACTGTGTACTCTCTGTTTAGGGTCAGTCACAGTGGTCAGGTATTCTGCCACTGTGTACTCTCTGTTTAGGGTCAGTCACAGTGGTCAGGTATTCTGCCACTGTGTACTCTCTGTTTAGGGTCAGTCACAGTGGTCAGGTATTCTGCCACTGTGTACTCTCTGTTTAGGGTCAGTCACAGTGGTCAGGTATTCTGCCACTGTGTACTCTCTGTTTAGGGTCAGTCACAGTGGTCAGGTATTCTGCCACTGTGTACTCTCTGTTTAGGGTCAGTCACAGTGGTCAGGTATTCTGCCACTGTGTACTCTCTGTTTAGGGTCAGTCAAATAGCATTGCAGTTTGCTCCACTGTTTTTTTTAGGGTTCAATGGTCTTTCCCATGTGTCAAGTAATGATATTTTGTTTTCTCATGATTTCAGTCACAGTGGTCTAACTGTGTACTCTCTGGTGTCCTGGGGCTCTGGCTCTGTGGGCTCTGTTTGTTTGTCTCTCTCTGTCTCTCTTTGTCTCTCTCTCTCTCTCTCTCTCTGTTTCTGTCTCCCTTTGTCTCTCTCTCTCTCTCTCTGTCTCTCTCTGTCTCCCTTTGTCTCTCTCTCTCTCTCTGTCTCTCTCTGTCTCCCTTTGTCTCTCTCTCTCTCTCTCTCTCTGTTTCTGTCTGTCTCTCTGTCTCTCTCTCTTTCTCTCTCTGTCTCTCTCTGTCCATAGTAGCCACCCCTGCAATAATCCCCAATACATTAACCCAGTGATCTCATTTAGAGTTCAAAGGGCAACTAAATTAGTGTGTCTAGACCAAACAAGTCAAATTGACTGTGAGTCCTGGGCCAGCGCAACCGACCTCCTTTCCTTCCCATCTGTAAAAATACAGGTTTGTAAAATGGGGGGGGTGGCCTACCCTCCACCCTACAAAGAAAGAGAAGCTGCTCCCCTCCAATATCTCCCTCCCTCCCATTCTAGCATATGATTTAATGCTCCCCCTGTCGGAGGTTGCGGAGCAGACCATAACTCACCTGGGGACGGGGGTTGCTCGGGAGGGTCTAAAGCGAAACATCTGCCAACACCAGGGGGGTTTTTCGGGGCCGGGCCGAGAGGGCCAAGACTGACAGTGAATGTCCTTGCCTTTGATCACCCCTCCTTGGTCCAATCCCCCAGGCAGCTGTGAACACGTAGGGGCAGAGGAGAGGAAAGGGGGAATTTGAGAGGAGATGTGAAAAGAGAGGAGAGAAGGATGAAGGGATAAAGAGTGACGTGGCTTGATAGCCCCCCCCCCCCACCAGACTGATCTGGAATTAGCTCACACTAAATCAGTCCTGTATGCAACCACTCCTTGGCAGGAGGTAAAACTGACTCGAGTTCAGTGCCTAGGGGTAACATTTAAGTGCACTGCCTCGTGGCTGATGGGGTCATCTCTGTCAGACTCTCTAGCTACCGAATATGCCCCGACAGATTGAAACAGTGCCTCTGATCTAGAAAAACAAAACAAAAATCCACTGATATAAAAAGGTATTGACAGTCAAAGGCAATATAGCAGAAACCTAACCTTTGACCTTACAGTAAAAGGGAGGGGAGACAAGCATAATAGAGCCATCAACACATTATGACAGCCATGCTCCTTTTGGAATAAAACGTCTCTTTCTGGAACGCTGTGTTTGCCTTGCAGCATTGTGTTACAGAGGCAGGTGAAGTGCGTTCTGTGTGGTTCATACGTTGAATTTATCCAAACATATACGTCAAACTGTATGTGTAGACGGCTTGACAGAAATGGGAGCACAAAGGGAATGTTGAACTGTTGTTGCACAAATAACCAGATGACGCTGTCGGTGTGATCAAGGCATCAGATCATCCTAACCCCTTGACCTTGTCCAACACATCCAAGATACCTACATACTTAATGTGTATATGAGTCCAAAATGGCACCCTATTCCCTACACAGTGCACTACTTTTGACCAGATACT
>NC_056448.1:43151113-43263613 GCF_018296145.1 Oncorhynchus tshawytscha | reverse complement strand
GCATATCTACCATTCCAGTGTTTTACTTGCTATATTGTATTTACTTTGCCACCATGGCCTTTTTTTGCCTTTACCTCCCTTTTCTCACCTCATTTGCTCACATCGTATATAGACTTGTTTATACTGTATTATTGACTGTATGTTTGTTTTACTCCATGTGTAACTCTGTGTCGTTGTATGTGTCGAACTGCTTTGCTTTATCTTGGCCAGGTCGCAATTGTAAATGAGAACTTTTTCTCAACTTGCCTATCTGGTTAAATAAAGGTGAAATAAAATAAACACAATAAATATATTTACCATATCATATAGAGACAGAAACATAAACCTTTTACCTTATCATAAGTAGACATAATTGCAAATGATTAAATCCTTCCAAAAGAAAAAAAACCCAATTTAGTTACAAATTGAACTTTAATTAAGTTAGTTGACTCTTCACATGGGATGATTTCACTGAACAACAAGATAAAGGGAATATTGAATGATCCTCAATGATCCATCGCATCTCCCAAAACTGTTTTCAACATACATCTGTAAAATGATAGTCTAGAAACTAGAGCTTTGGTTGTCTTTCTCTCAGGCTTCCATGTCTTCTCCCTGGACCTCCTCAATGTCTACCTCTTGAACATCAGACTCTAAGGCCTCATCTTCACTGTCACTTTCCAACCTTTTGAGGATGGCTCATTGTCAGGGTCAAAAAGCCTCAAATTTGCCCGGATGGTTACCAATTTTTCAACCCTTGTATTGGTCAGCCTGTTGCATGCTTTGGTGTGTGTGTTCCCAAACAAGGACCAGTTGCGCTCTGAGGTGGCTGATGTTGGTGGGATTTGGAGGATGATGGAGGCAACAAGGGAAAGAGCCTCAGATCCACAAAGTCCCTTCCACCAGGTGGATGATGAGATATGTTGGCACGACTGTCATATTGCATCTCCATCCCAAAGCCCTTGCTTGGAAGTGTATTTCGCTAGACTGCCAAGAACCTTGCCCTCATCCAGGCCAAGGTGGTGAGACACGGTAGTGATGACAACATAGGCCTTGTTGATCTCTGCACCAGACAGGATGCTCTTGCCAGCATATTTGGAGTCCAACATGTACGCTTCGGCGTGATTGGGCTTCAGTCAGAAGTCTTCACGCTTTTTGAGGTATTTCAGAACTGCAGTTTCCTCTGCATAGAGCAACAGTGAAGTGGGCAGGGCAGTACGCATTTCTTCTCTTATATCTGCAAGCAGAGTCTGAACATCAGACAGGATGGCATTGTCTCCCTCAATCCGTGCAATGGCTACTGCTATAGGTTTCAGGAGTTCCAGGCTGCTTATCACTCTCTCCCAAAATACATCATCCAGGAGGATCCTCTTGATGGGGCTGTCCATATCGGCAGACAGTGATATGGCCATTTCTTGGAGAGACTCCTTCCTCTCCAGGAGACTGTCAAACATGATGACAAACACCACGCCAACGGGTATTGCTGGGCAGCTTCAATGTGGTGCTCTTATTCTTCTCACTTTGCTTGATGAGGTAGATTGCTGCTATAACTTTAAGACCATTCACATACCTAACCATTTCCTTGGCTCTCTTGTAGAGTGTATCCATTGTTTTCAGTGCCATGATGTCCTTGAGGTGCAGATTCAATGCATAAGCAGCACAGCCAATGGGTGTGATGTGAGGGTAGGACTCCTCCACTTCAGACCAAGCAGCCTTCATGTTCACAGCATTATCTGTCACCATTGTAAATACCTTCTGTGGTCCAAGGTCATTGATGACTGCCTTCAGCTCATCTGCAATGTAGAGACCGGTGTGTCTGTTGTCCCTTGTATCTGTGCTCTTGTAGAATACTGGTTGAGGGGTGGAGATAATGTAGTTAATTATTCTCTGACTACGTTCCTCCATTGAGTAAAAAAAAACTTCTGATTCCAAGAGGACCATGAGCTGTTGCTATCGATAAGGTGTCTGATTCATAATTTTCACCTCGAATAGAAGTAGAGGGACTTTTGTCAGAGGTTGCTTGTTGTGAGCGCTAAGGGAACTTTATGCACTTGGCCAGATGATTCTGCATCTTTGTTGCATTCTTCACATTCTTCTCCTTCTACATTAGCTGCAGTGAAATGTCTCCACACATCAGATAGCGCCCGTGGCATTTCCCTGTAATGATTAGAAATAATTTGTTTAAAAAACACAAATACAATTCCATGTACATATGAAAAGTTAAGCAGTTTGATTAAACAACTGCTTTATAAGATACATGTTTTAAAATGAACATGTATGGAAACAGGTGAATTAACAAAGCTAAAACCCACATGGTAGCAAAAACGAACTACCAGAAATTATTAATAAGTTAGAAATGATTTAAACACACTTTGCAGGCCTCCCGGGTGGCGCAGTGGTTAAGGGCACTGTACTGCAGCGCCAGCTGCGCCACCAGAGACTCTGGGTTTCACGCTCAGGCTCTGTCATAACCGTCAGAGACCGGGAGGTCTGTGGGGCGACGCACAATTGGCCTAGCATCGTCCGGGTTAGGGAGCGTTTGGCCGGTAGGGAAATCCTTGTCTCATCGCGCACCAGCGACTCCTGTGGCGGGCCGGGCGCAGTGCGCGCTAACCAAGGTTGCCAGGTGCACAGTGTTTCCTCCGACACATTGGTGCGGCTGGCTTCCGGGTTGGATGGCGCTGTGTTAAGAAGCAGTGCAGCTTGGTTGGGTTGTGTATCGGAGGACGCATGACTTTCAACCTTCGTCTCTCCTGAGCCCGTACGGGAGTTGTAGCGATGAGACAAGATAGTAGCTACTAAACAATTGGATACCACGAAATTGGGGAGAAAAATGGGTAAAATTCACACAAAAAATATATATAAACACACTTTGCTGTAGGCTATTATTTACTAGCTAACAAAAAAATCTGTATGTCATATAAAATATATTCACCCCACCCAGTACTGTAATCAAAACTTACCAGAAAGCATCTAGTCCCTGGCTCAGACAGTGTAGTAGTGTGGGCTCAATAGCTTGCACAGTGTGCAAGATCTTGAGAATCAGCTGTACATGTGATGGAAGAATGCACTGTGGATACAGAGGGTTACAATTCCATTAAATTGGGGATAGTTTAACCAAAATATGCCACAAGACCTAGAATTGCCTTTATGTGTATCCCACAAAAAAAGGTTAACTGTCAGCTAACTTTTTTGATGGATTTAATTAAGCAAAATTCCCCAAATTCCTGGGCTTAATTTCCCATGGAAAATGTACCGGAAAGTTTCCTACCCTTTGCAACCCTACTAATAATCCACATTTCCACTGTGTTAACAGTTGACTCAGACGGCCCGTCCCTTTGTGAACCTTGTTCCAATGGGATGGTCAAAGGGCTGAGGTTGTGAGAACTGGGAACGGACGCTTTGTTTTCAAGTAATCTTTTTTTTTTCTCTTATTTGCTTCGACTCTGTGGCTTGCAGAACCACAAATCCCTTCATGTGTGACTATAAACCACATCATTTGTGGTAATGCTAATAAAAATACCCCTAGATTACTTGACATAGTCGTTATAACATGTTCACAGGTCATGTACAGTAAATACATGGGAATGAACTCAATCACACCTATAAAATTGTTTTAACTAGATCTATCCTTATATAAATACATGGGCTTACTTACTTTTACTTACTTACTTTTTGAAAAGCGTATTTGATTATTTACTGTCTGTTGCATTGTTGTATTCCCTGTCTGTCTGTCTGTCTGTCTGTCTGTCTGTCTGTCTGTCTGTCTGTCTGTCTGTCTGTCTGTCTGTCTGTCTGTCTGTCTGTCTGTCTGTCTGTCTGTCTGTCTGTCTGTCTGTCTGTCTGTCTGTCTGTCTGTCTGTCTGTCTCTGTCTGTCTCTCTCTGTCTCTCTCTGTCTCTCTCTGTCTGTCTCTCTCTGTCTCTCTCTGTCTGTCTCTCTCTGTCTGTCTCTCTCTCTCTCTGTCTCTCTGTCTCTCTGTCTCTCTCTCTCTCTCTCTCTCTCTCTCTCTCTCTCTCTCTCTCTGTGGAAATCTGGAAATCTACAAATTGTCATGGAGAGTGCTCTGTCATATCACTGCCAAACCCTGAGATGTATTTGCCATCTTCCCGAGCCTCGGTATGGCTAAAGCAGACTAATGTATCGGGTGAATAGGAGCGCCGCCGAGGCTGTTCTCTCCCCGCTCGCCCCGTCCAGACATGCCTGATCCCAAACATGCTGTTCTAGTCACAACAGCTGTCTGTTATTTAAACACTAACCTCCACATAAATGCATTACGAAGTCAGCTCATGTCGAAAAAGCCTTGAGTTGAAAGCGGACGGACTCCATCTCCCCAACCCCCACTTCTTTGAATGTTTAGAAAGCTGTTTTTTAAAAAGGCATTGGAGAAGGGATTACAAGACTATATTCATCTGGCTCTGCCACTATTCATCGCAGCGCCTCCTGTATAAATTCACTCTGTCTCTGCCGGGTTGGACATATTTAGGCCTGAGTCTCTCTGTGTTTTGGCAAACAGCAGTCGACCACGGAAACAGCTCGAACTGGCCACAGCCAATCGCTGAAGCCGGTGTTCCACTCATGCCTTGGCAGGTCTTTTACCTCAGAGACTTTTTTGGCTTGGCCCAAGTGAGTGATGCAAGCTCATTATATGGATCACTCATACAGCCACATACTGGAGCACTGACCAGGGGCTGTGGTAGGGGACACTTAACATGAGGTCAAAAGTCCTATGCTTTCGTAATCAAACGGATATCATATCATGGTCAAACTCAATTCCATGAAAAGCAGGAGTGTCTGCTGTTATTTCCTTTCAATATGTGTCCAATTAAGACCTAGACAACCAGGTGAGGGGAGTTCCTAACTCATCATTTAAGACCTAGACAACCAGGTGAGGGGAGTTCCTAACTCATCATTTGTATTTGACATTATGTCCACTGACATAATCTTATGCTGTGTGTTACGGTGTTGATAGTGCTCGGTCACCTGTGGCAAAAGCATGCAGTCCCGGGTTATCCAGTGCATGCACAAGATCACCGGGCGCCACGGCAACGAGTGCTTCTCGTCGGAGAAGCCGGCGGCGTACCGGCCATGTCAGCAGCAGGCGTGCAACGAGAGGATCAACGTCAACACCATCACCTCGCCACGCCTGGGTGAGTATCATGCATCTTGTCATCACGGTCACCACCTCCCGAGTTCATGTCTAACAGAGTAGGGATCCATTCCAATTCAGTTCAGAAATGTTATTCAGAAAATGAATTGGAGAACTCAAGAACTCAAATCAAATCAAATCAAATGTTATTTGTCACATACACATGGTTAGCAGATGTTAATGCGAGTGTAGCGAAATGCTTGTGCTTCTAGTTCCGACAATGCAGTAATAACCAACAAGTAATCTAACTAACAATTCCAAAACTACTGTCTTATACATTGTGTAAGGGGATAAAGAATATGTACATAAGGATATATGAATGAGTGATGGTACAGAGCAGCATAGGCAAGATACAGTAGCTGATATCGAGTACAGTATATACATATGAGATGAGTATGTAAACAAAGTGGCATAGTTAAAGTGGCTAGTGATACATGTATTACATAAGGATGCAGTCGATGATATAGAGTACAGTATATACGTATGCATATGAGATGAATAATGTAGGGTAAGTAACATTATATAAGGTAGCATTGTTTATATATTTACATAATTTCCCATCAATTCCCATTATTAAAGTGGCTGGAGTTGAGTCAGTGTCATTGTCAGTGTGTTGGCAGCAGCCACTCAATGTTAGTGGTGGCTGTCAGTTTAACAGTCTGATGGCCTTGAGATAGAAGCTGTTTTTCAGTCTCTCGGTCCCAGCTTTGATGCACCTGTACTGACCTCGCCTTCTGGATGATAGCGGGGTGAACAGGCAGTGGCTCGGGTGGTTGATGTCCTTGATGATCTTTATGGCCTTCCTGTAACATCGGGTGGTGTAGGTGTCCTGGAGGGCAGGTAGTTTGCCCCGGTGATGCGTTGTGCAGACCTCACTACCCTCTGGAGAGCCTTACGGTTGAGGGCGGAGCAGTTGCCATACCAGGCGGTGATACAGCCCGCCAGGATGCTCTCGATTGTGCATCTGTAGAAGTTTGTGAGTGCTTTTGGTGACAAGCCGAATTTCTTCAGCCTCCTGAGGTTGAAGAGGCGCTGCTGCGCCTTCTTCACGATGCTGTCTGTGTGAGTGGACCAATTCAGTTTGTCTGTGATGTGTATGCCAAGGAACTTAAAACTTGCTACCCTCTCCACTACTGTTCCATCGATGTGGATAGGGGGGTGTTCCCTCTGCTGTTTCCTGAAGTCCACAATCATCTCCTTAGTTTTGTTGACGTTGAGTGTGAGGTTATTTTCCTGACACCACACTCCGAGGGCCCTCACCTCCTCCCTCTAGGCCGTCTCGTCGTTGTTGGTAATCAAGCCTACCACTGTTGTGTCGTCCGCAAACTTGATGATTGAGTTGGAGGCGTGCGTGGCCACGCAGTCGTGGGTGAACAGGGAGTACAGGAGAGGGCTCAGAACGCACCCTTGTGGGGCCCCAGTGTTGAGGATCAGCGGGGAGGAGATGTTGTTGCCTACCCTCACCACCTGGGGGCGGCCCGTCAGGAAGTCCAGTACCCAGTTGCACAGGGCGGGGTCGAGACCCAGGGTCTCGAGCTTGATGACGAGCTTGGAGGGTACTATGGTGTTGAATGCCGAGCTGTAGTCGATGAACAGCATTCTCACATAGGTATTCCTCTTGTCCAGATGGGTTAGGGCAGTGTGCAGTGTGATTGAGATTGCATCGTCTGTGGACCTATTTGGGTGGTAAGCAAATTGGAGTGGGTCTAGGGTGTCAGGTAGGGTGGAGGTGATATGGTCCTTGACTAGTCTCTCAAAGCACTTCATGATGACGGATGTGAGTGCTACGGGGCGGTAGTCGTTTAGCTCAGTTACCTTAGCTTTCTTGGGAACAGGAACAATGGTGGCCCTCTTGAAGCATGTGGGAACAGCACTTGATGCTTGCATGGGTTTAAGACACGCTGAGAAAAGACAAGAGCTGAGCTCTATATTCAGAGCCAGAATGTAATATATTTTTTTAGCATTGTAGATAAAAAAATTGTCTTCACCAACCACTGGAGGACCTTACTGGTCGTGGACAGAGAAATTATTGTACCAGGCTGTGATGCAACCAATCAGGACACTCTCAATGGTGCAGGGGTAGTATTTGGAGAGGACCCGGGGCGGCATGCTGAATTTCTTCAGCCGACTTAGGAAGTAGAGACGCTGTTGAGCCCTCTTGACGAGTGGTGGTGTTGTTGGTCCATGTTAAGTCTTCTGTGATGTGCATTGATCCTGATAATAATTCATCTATAGATTAATATAATAACCTAATAATAATGAAGTCCTGTTGTTTCTACTACTTACAATAACTGTTCCCCAGACGCAGCTTGTATCACCATTCCAGCTCCCTTACCTATCATAGCTTCCCAAGTTCATCGAAGGTTCCCAAGGGTTGTTCTGTCTTATTATTTGAGTATGGTACGAATCCATTAGATACATCATCTGTCTCACGCACAACGGGCTCTCTGACAGACATCGCGCTGTGTAGGGTTTCCAAAAAAGTATCCTCAAAGTATCTCGAGCTCCTTCCCGAGTCAGTTCAAAACCCATTAATTGGCGAGCGTTGATGCGGAAAGTTTGGCCCACCACTTCACCGGCAATCTAAATGTGCCATGTTTTGATGACTTCATTAAAAATATTATGTGCGGCCTCAAGCTGTGGGATTATGCTCTGTTGTATAATTCCACCTATTCACGAGCATGCCAGACACACCACTCAACGACCTCCGTTGACCCCAGACACAAGTGCCATTTTTTAATTTTTTTAAAATGTATTTTTAAAGCCTGCAGTGAATTTCACAGTTTACACGTTCCACCAACTCTTCTGCCCACTCGTCCCTGTGTGTGTCCCTATGGGCCTTGGTCAAAAGTAGTGAACTAAATAGGGAATAGGGCTCTGGTCAAAAGTAGTGCACTACATAGGGAATAGGGTGCCATTTGGCATGCAATCACTGTGTTTAGGGGCTGGATGGTACCAGATGACGACGTTCGAAAATGTTAAGCCTTCTGGGAAGAGTGCGCATAGTTTATCATAAATTGCAGCTGGGGAAGAGTTACTGAAGCTGGGGCTGAGGCTGATTCTGCTGAGGTTGATTCTGGGGCTGGGGCTGATTCTGCTGAGGTTGATACTGGGGCTGAGGTTGATACTGGGGCTAAGGTTGATACTGGGGCTGAGGTTGATACTGGGGCTGAGGTTGATACTGGGGGTGAGGTTGATACTGGGGCTGAGGTTGATACTGGGGCTGAGGTTGATACTGGGGCTGAGGTTGATACTGGGGCTGAGGTTGATACTGGGGCTGAGGTTGATACTGGGGATGAGGTTGATACTGGGGCTGAGGTTGATACTGGGGCTGAGGTTGATACTGGGGCTGAGGTTGATACTGGGGCTGAGGTTGATACTGGGGCTGAGGTTGATACTGGGGCTGAGGTTGATACTGGGGCTGAGGCTGATTCTGGGGCTGAGGCTGATTCTGGGGCTGAGGCTGATTCTGGGGCTGAGGCTGATTCTGGGGCTGAGGCTGATTCTGGGGCTGAGGCTGCTGAGGTTGATTCTGAGGCTGAGGCTGATTCTGCTGAGGTTGAGAATGAGGCTGCTGAGGTTGATTCTGCTGAGGCTGATACTGGGGCTGAGGCTGATTCTGGGGCTGAGGCTGATTCTGCTGAGGTTGATTCTGGGGCTGAGGCTGATTCTGCTGAGGTTGATTCTGGGGCTGAGGCTGATCCTGGGGCTGGGGCTGCTGAGGTTGATTCTGAGGCTGAGGCTGATTCTGCTGAGGTTGAGTGAGGCTGCTGAGGTTGATTCTGCTGAGGCTGATACTGGGGCTGAGGCTGATTCTGGGGCTGAGGCTGATTCTGCTGAGGTTGATTCTGGGGCTGAGGCTGATTCTACTGAGGTTGATTCTGGGGCTGAGGCTGATCCTGGGGCTGGGGCTGATTCTGCTGAGGTTGATTCTGGGGCTGAGGCTGATTCTGGGGCTGAGGTTGATTCTGGGGCTGAGGCTGATTCTGCTGAGGTTGATTCTGGGGCTGAGGCTGATTCTGCTGAGGTTGATCCTGGGGCTGAGGCTGATTCTGTTGAGGTTGATTCTGGGGCTGAGGCTGCTGAGGTTGATTCTGGGGCTGAGACTGATTCTGCTGAGGTTGATTCTGAGGTTGAGAATGAGCCTGCTGAGGTTGATTCTGAGGCTGAGGCTGATTCTGCTGAGGTTGAGAATGAGGCTGCTGAGGTTGATTCTGAGGCTGAGGCTGATTCTGCTGAGGTTGAGAATGAGGCTGCTGAGGATGATTCTGAGGCTGAGGCTGATTCTGCTGAGGTTGAGAATGAGGCTGCCGAGGTTGAGACTGGGGCTGAGGCTGATTCTGCTGAGGTTGATTCTGAGGTTGAGAATGAGGCTGCTGAGGTTGATTCTGAGGCTGAGACTGATTCTGCTGAGGTTGAGGTTGAGAATGAGGCTGCTGAGGTTCAGACGGGCTGAGGCTGATTCTGCTGAGGTTGATTCTGAGGTTGAGAATGAGACTGCTGAGGTTGATCCTGGGGCTGAGGCTGATTCTGTTGAGGTTGGGGCTGATTCTGGGGCTGAGGCTGTGCTGAGGTTGATTCTGGGGCTGAGAGGCTGATTGTGCTGAGGTTGAATGAGGCTGCTGAGGTTGAGAATGAGCCTGCTGAGGTTGAGAATTCTGAGGCTGGGGCTGAGGCTGATTCTGCTGAGGTTGAGAATGAGGCTGCTGAGACTGGGGCTGAGACTGATTCTGAGGCTGAGGCTGATTCTGCTGAGGTGAGGTGAGAATGAGGCTGCTGAGGATGATTCTGGGGCTGAGGCTGATTCTGCTGAGGTTGAGAATGAGGCTGCTGAGGTTGATTCTGCTGAGGTTGAGAATGAGGCTGCTGAGGTTGATTCTGAGGCTGAGACTGATTCTGCTGAGGTTGAGGTTGAGAATGAGGCTGCTGAGGTTCAGACGGGCTGAGGCTGATTCTGCTGAGGTTGAGAATGAGGCTGATTCTGCTGAGGTTGATTCTGAGGTTGAGAATGAGGCTGCTGAGGTTGATTCTGAGGCTGAGGCTGATTCTGCTGAGGTTGAGAATGAGGCTGCTGAGGTTCGGACTGGGGCTGAGGCTGATTCTGCTGAGGTTGAGAATGAGGCTGCCGAGGTTGAGACTGGGGCTGAGGCTGATTCTGCTGAGGTTGATTCTGAGGTTGAGAATGAGGCTGCTGAGGTTGATCCTGGGGCTGAGGCTGATTCTGCTGAGGTTGAGAATGAGATTGAGAATGAGGCTGCTGAGGTTGATTCTGAGGCTGAGGCTGATTCTGCTGAGGTTGAGAATGAGGCTGCTGAGGTTCAGATTGGGGCTGAGGCTGATTCTGCTGAGGTTGAGAATGAGGCTGCCGAGGTTGAGACTGGGGCTGAGGCTGATTCTGCTGAGGTTGATTCTGAGGCTGATTCTGCTGAGGTTGAGAATGAGGCTGCCGAGGTTGAGCTGGGGCTGGGGTTGCTGAGATTGAGACTGGGGCTGCTGAGGTTGAGAAGGAGGTTGCTGAGATTGAGCCTGGGGCTGCTGAGGTTGAGGTTGGGCTGAGGCCGGGCGGATATATGGCATGATGTTTATAATTAGTGTACGCCGGCTCACGTTCTTGTCCCGAGCAGAGATACAGCTGGAGGGAGGGGTGTCTGTGGTACGCACCAGGGTAGCAGCTCTGCCCCCTCCCTCCTAAAACCTTCACAGCTGGTAATGCTAAGCTCCTCCAGGAATCTGGGAAGTATGAACGTTTGTGCCTCAAGCCTCTCGCATTCATTTGTTGTATTATTTTTTTCACTCCCATTCATTTTTTTATTTTTTTTTACATATTTCCTGTTTATCCATTCTATTTAGAACAGACAGACATCTGTTGGAGTACAATGCTAGATCAATTGAATCTGTATAATAGAGATACAATAGAGATCGAAGGAAAAAAAACAGACAATTGTCTGCTCAATAGTCTGTTCAATGTGAGATAAGGGCTACAAAGTATAAAATAAAACAAAAATACTATGAAAAAACATGCTTAGACAAACGACTAGCCCACAAGCCACACAGTTGTCATAGATATAGGACCAATACCACTGACATACATATTACCATGCAGTCAATAGCAACTAATACTATCACTGTTTTTGCATACAATCAGATAACGTCCCTCTGTTCCTACTCCCCGCTTACAAGCAGCAACTCAAGAGGGAACCATCAACACAGAATAGTGAAGTGCTGGACAGAGGAGGCAGACTCAATGCTGTTTTGAGAATAATGATAGGAATACAGTACCAGTCAAAAGTGTGGACACACCTACTCATTCAAGGGTTTTCTCTTTGTAGAATAATAGTGAAGACATCAAAACTATGAAATAACACATATGGAATCATGTAGTAACCAAAGAAAGTGTTAAACAAATCAAAATATATTTTCTATTTGAGATTTTACATAGCCACTTTTTGTCTTGATGACAGCTTTGCACACTCTTGACATTCTCTCAACCAGCTTCATGAGCTAGTCACCTGGAATGCATTTCAATTAACAGATTGAAAGTTGTTAAAAGTTCATTTGTGGAATTTCTTTCCTTCTTAATGCATTTGAGCCAATCACTTGTGTTGTGACAAGGTAGGGGTGGTATACAGAAGATAACCCTATTTGGTAAAAGACCAAGTCCATATTATGGCAAGAACAGCTCAAATAAGCAAATAGAAATGACAGTCCATCATTACTTTAAGACACCTCCCCCCTCAGAACAGCCTCAATTTCATGAAGCATGGACTCTAAGTTGTCGAAATCGTTCCACAGGGATGCTGGCCCATGTTGACTACAATGCTTCCCACAGTTGTCAAGTTGGCTGGATGACCTTTGGGTGGTAGATCATCCTTGATACACACAGAAAACTATTGAGCGTGAAAAACCCAGCAGCGTTGCAGTTCTTAACATAAACCAGTGCACCTGGCACCTATTACCATACCCTGTTCAAAGGCACTTAAATATGTTGTCTTGCCTATTCACCCTCTGAATGGCATACATACACAATCCATGTCTTAATTGTCTCAAGGCTTAAACAATCCTTCATTAACCTGTCCTTCATCTTCACTGATTGAAGTGGGATTTAACAATTGACATCAATAAGTTTACAACTCCTGGCTTCATTACCAAGGCCTGTTCACTTCAAGAAAATATGTCAACACAGTGTCTATGCCCCCAAGATCTGAGTTTATTCAGAATGCTGCCGATGCAAATGGAATGCGATGGAGCGGTCATAAT
Organism: Oncorhynchus tshawytscha; assembly: GCF_018296145.1. NCBI lineage: Eukaryota > Metazoa > Chordata > Actinopteri > Salmoniformes > Salmonidae > Oncorhynchus > Oncorhynchus tshawytscha. The sequence continues at coordinate 43,251,229 of NC_056448.1, read as the reverse complement.
ATAATGTTTTGTTGATAATTGACTATCGCCCCGGTAATCGTGAAGTGCTTCAAGAGGCTGGTCATGTTCTGTACAGCACCCTCTGCAACTGGATCTTGGACTTCCTGACGGGCAGACTACAGGCTGTGAGGATTGGCAACAATCTCTTAACACAGGGGCCACCCAGGGGTGTGTCCTCAGTCCTCTGCTGTACTCTCGGTTGGCTTTGCACGACACTAACTCCATCATCACGTTTACTGACGACACCACGGTTGTAGGCCTGATAACCAACCAAGATGAGTCAGCCAATGGGGAGGTGGTAAGTGAACTGGCATTGTGATGCCAGGACAATGACCTCTCCCTCAACGTCAGAAAAACAAAGGAGTTTGTTGACTTCAGGAAGCAGAGGTGGGGGGGGGGTCCATAGGACTGCAGTAGAGAGAGTCAGCAGTTTTAAGTTCCATGACGTCCACATCACAGAGAACTTAACATGGACCAACAACACCACCACTCACCACCAGAGGGCTCAACAGCGTCTCTACTTCCTAAGTCGGCTGAAGAAATTCAGCATGCCGCCCCGGGTCCTCTCCAAATACTACCCCTGCACCATTAAGAGTGTCCTGATTGGTTGCATCACAGCCTGGTACAATAATTTCTCTGTCCACGACCAGTAAGGTCCTCCAGTGGTTGGTGAAGACAGTTTTTTAACTACAATGCTAAAAAAATAATTCTACTGAGTCATTTACTTTGTTTATATTCTTATTTTAAATAAAACAAATACAAAATATGGTATTACTATTGTTTCTTATTGTTGTTGCATTGTCCAGAAGGAACCTGCAAGTAAGCATTTCATTGAACGGTGTATGCCATGTGTACACTATGTGTATGCCATGTGTATACTATGTGTATACTATGTGTATACTATGTGTGTACTATGTGTGTACTATACCCGTACCACTAATAAAAACACTGTTACACCTCTACTACTGTGTATCAATATCAATGGGCTCAGCCGCGCAGCGGCAAACTAGACTTAGCAGTTGAATTTCCCATGAAGACAAAAAGATGACTCAGACTTTTCCCATGAAGCCAAAAGGATGACTCAGATGTCAGGAGGCAGAAGAATGAAGAGGTGTGAGTTGTTTTACTGTCTGTCGCCATGGCGTTCCCACTAATCCCACCCCAGCCACGGGTGTTGTGTTCCGTTGTGTTTGCCTTGGTGGGGACTTGACGCCATCTCAAAGACAGCAGAACGCCATCAAGAGAAGGGTTACGTCTCAAATGGCACCCTATTCCCTATGTAGTGCACTACTTTTGACCAGACCCCTATGGGCCCTGGTCAAAAGTAGTGCACTACATAGGGAATAGGGCCCATAGGGGTCTGGTCAAAAGTAGTGCACTGGGGAATAGGGTGTCATTTGAGACGTATCTAAGAAGTGGCAGCCCTCTCTTTTGCTGCCTCTGGAACGTTCCGAGGTAAATAGAGACCGTGGCAGTCCCAAACGGTACCCTATTCCCTATTTAGTGCACTACCCCATGAGCCCTGGTCAAAAGTAGTGCACTACATAGGGGATAGAATGCCATTTGGGAAGCAACCCGTGTTGGTGGTCCCATCGCAACGTCTCATTGGCAAAGAGGGATGTTTACAACTCCTGGCTTCATTACCAAGGCCTGTTCACTTCAAGAAAATATGTCAACACAGTGTCTATGCCCCCGAGATCTGAGTTTATTCAGAATGCTGCCGATGCAAATGGAATGCGATGGAACGGTCATAATAATTTTGTTGATAAGGTGACAGAGTAGTGTGTGTTGCAGAGTGCCGACTCCCTTACCCAGCACAGCAGCCCCGAAACACAAATGAAACAAGGTTATCCTCGTGACCTTGCGTCCTCTTGAGAACTCTGTTCTAACGGGTGTTAGTGTTAATGGACTGAGTATTTGAGGACAGATTTTACTGAGGCGAGAGAGAGAGAGAGAGAGAGAGAGAGAGAGAGACACTATTTGGAAGCTTTTGGACAATATAGGACTGCTTGAGTCTGTGGGAATGTGCAATAATCAGCAATAATCTGCTTCTGCAATCATCATTTAGTCATTGTGTGTTTTAGGTGTGGCTAATAATTTTCTACTATAATACCCATTATTTTTGACAGCCCTGAAATTACAATGTGGCAACTGGACTTTCAATGTAATCTCTGTTTTACATGATATATTTTATATTTTTATTTAATCTCCAATGAATGCAAAGTTGAATCAGTACAAAGAAATGTAAATGTGAAATGTGTAAAATGCTGCCACCTATTGGTGATGTACTGGAATAACATTTGATAAAAAGCCATGTTCATCTGTTATTCAGTGTTACATTACATGGATGTTTCCTAATCCTGGTCCTCTGCACTAACACACCCAGTTCAACCAATCACAGGCTTGATGATGAGTTGAATCAAGTGGGTTACTGCTAGGCTGGAACAAAAATGTTCACCCTTTTGGATCCCCAGGACCAGGATTAGGAAACTGTGCACTATGTCAAACTGAATCTCTCCTTTCATCCTCTGTAGCTGCCCTGACGTTCAAGTGTTTACGGGACCAGTGGCCGGTTTACTGCAAAGTCATCCGCGAGAAGAACCTCTGCCAAGACATGCGCTGGTATCAACGCTGCTGTGAAACTTGCCGGGACTTTTACGCACAGAAGATGCAGCAGAGGAGTTGACCCTCCCCTCACCCCCTCGCCCCCTCCTTCCAGGGGCGAACTTAGGTGTCATATCCTATTTATGTATATCAAGTGCACTTATTCCAACACGTGGGATGGACAGAACACACCTGTTTCAACCTAACCAGCTCTAGATTATAAGCACTGTAAATGTGTGATTAGTTCGTTGTGTTGTTGGTATTGAGTCCATACCATGTCATGTTATTGGTATTGAGTCGATACTATGTCATGTTATTGGTTTTGAGTCGATACTATGTCATGTTATTGGTATTGAGTCGATACTATGGTAATCTTATTGGTATTGAGTCGATACTATGGTCATCTTATTGGTATTGAGTCGATACTATGTCATGTTATTGGTATTGAGTCGATACTATGGTCATCTTATTGGTATTGAGTCGATACTATGTCATGTTATTGGTATTGAGTCGATACTATGGTCATCTTATTGGTATTGAGTCGATACTATGGTAATCTTATTGGTATTGAGTCGATACTATGGTAATCTTATTGGTATTGAGTCGATACTATGGTCATCTTATTGGTATTGAGTCGATACTATGGTCATCTTATTGGTATTGAGTCGATACTATGTCATGTTATTGGTATTGAGTCGATACTATGGTAATCTTATTGGTATTGAGTCGATACTATGGTCATCTTATTGGTATTGAGTCGATACTATGGTCATCTTATTGGTATTGAGTCGATACTATGTCATGTTATTGGTATTGAGTCGATACTATGGTCATGTTATTGAGGTTGAATCGATACTATGTCACGTTATTGGTATTGAGTCGATATTATGCTCAAGTTATTGGTATGTAGTCGATACTATGCTCATGTTACTGGTATTGAGTCCATGCTATTGCCATCTTTTTGGTATTGAGTCCATACTATGGTAATGTTATTGGTATTGAGTCAATATTATGCTCATGTTACTGGTATTGAGTCCATGCTATTGCCATCTTTTTGGTATTGAGTCGATACTGTGGTAATCTTATTGGTATTGATTCGATACTATAGTCATGTTATTGAGGTTGAAGCGATACTATGTCATGTTATTGGTATTGAGTCCATATTATGTCATGTTATTGGTTTTGAGTCGATACTATGTCATGTTATTGGTATTGAGTCAATACTATGTATGTCATGTTATTGGTATTGAGTCGGTCTAAGCACATCTCTTTTGAGGGTGTAATTGTTGACCAGCCTTCACCTGGGATCCGTTGAGCTGATATACTGTAGATCTACATAAGGATCCAACTCTTTGGTGTTTTTGGAGAAGTTTTTGTTTTTAATAATGATAATTAATGATAATATTTTGTAAATGTCTTACCATTTTCCATACTGTATTTTTTCTGATTTATCTTTATTAATATCACATTGAAAATCAGGCAAAATCCATCAAGGTATAACACTTGTAGTTTCCATTAATTTAGTTAACCCCGTATAATGTAACCAATGCAATAGTGCCAAAAGTGCAAACTGCAAACTTCATTAAGCGTACCATCGGACCTAGGTCTACTGGTTTCCTATCAGTTTCTTCCCCCAAAAAAACAGAATGTCCCGCACACAGTTTATGCTCCCAGGTACCACTGTTTATCGGACAACATTTCCATCTGTAAGGATCTTCATCAGGTCAAAACAACCAGACAAAACGACCTGACGAAGATCCTTGTGGATGGAAACGTTGTCTGATAAAAGGTGTTATTTAAGAGCATAATCCTTGTGTTGGACTTTCTGGGTTTTTTTTCTTCTCAAGTTGACTTCTTTAGCCCAGCACAAACATTTCTATCTATTTCAGCATTGGTGAACTTCATGCTATCTGCTTGGTATAGCCACTGCTGAGACTTTGGCTTCCAGCCGTGAGTAATTAAAATGACATTCTTGTCTTTCGTCAAGTTTAGCAAAAATGTGTTTAGAGACACAAATGGTACTTTATGTTTAATCTATCTCAAACAGAATTCACAATACTGTCCATTTAGAAGCAATACTGAAAGCATTACAGCTGCAAAGACTCTTACGTTTGATTGATATGATGTTTTAGGGTTTAGGACTTTCAGCTCTTCATTTGCTTTGTACCTGTTTGGCTTAATGTCGAACACTGTAAGCAACAATGTGGCTTTGGAAGGATTTGGATAATTGATGATACTTCTAGTAACGACAGCAACTATATTCGTATTATTAACGTGCTGTTTATGTGGTGCTAATTAGTGTACTTGAGTGAACTTTTGGGGATCTAGGCTTAAACATAAAGTGTTGCCAAATAGCCGAGGCTTGCTTAAAGTTGGAGAAAATACCTTATTGTAACATTTACTGAATTAATCTATGTCTATGCATATGTTAACAATAGTGCTGGCCTTAGGATCTGTTGGGACTGAAACAATTGTGTGGAAAGCTTGAGGACACACATCTTTTCCGTCAAATCTAACATTGCCATCAGGGGTGTGTGCAGTACGACACATAGCGGTCTTCAACGTTTAATACAACGGAAATGGTACTGTACTGAACGACCAGCTGAAGAACGGTGTGTGGTGTGTGTGCTGCCTAAACCAGATCTTTACCATGATAAGGCCAGACCTTGCTCGACATTGCGGTGTCAGGTTTGTCCTGCGTCCCGCAGTCTTGTGAGATTGTATGGTGTGTGTGGTGTGCTGCACGAGTTTTGCGATTTAAAATGGTCACACACATATTTTGATCGGCCCACACATATATTGATCAGTTCACACCCATATTGATCAGGCCACACCCATATTGATCAGGCCACACCCATATTGATCAGGCCACACCCATATTGATCAGCCCACACCCACCAAACGGGAGCAAACATACCTCAAAGGCTGTTACGGTAAATGTAGTTCAGTAGCAAACGTTGAATGGAACTGAATGCATCCCAGTTTCGCGCACGGATCTCTCCAAGGTAGGATTTGGATCTAAGTGTCTTCAGGAGGGTTTCTAAAGGGAAATTATCCTGCATTTTAAATCACATGATCTGTATCAATATTTCAAAATGTGTTTCAAAATCACTAAAGGGACATTATTTAGTCATATAGTAAACTATCATCCATATTTCCGTCAAATAGTTAGTACAGTATGGCCGACCTTGGTTGTGTACACCAGGATGAGCCCACGGCTGTCTTGTATGTTAAAGTCAATGTTAGAACGACAACATCTGAACAGCAAGCTGCTTCACTAGAACAATCTGCTGTACATCCTATTCACACAACGATGACCGTTTCTAGTGTATCACTCCACGGCCCTCTACTTGAATAGAGATAATGTAGAACTAAGAAACACTGTACATGTGTACACTGAAGTACTGCTGCACTGGTATGGGTTGGCTCCGGGGTGAAGTATCCCCTAGGTACTGTTCCTAGGACACTAGATCAGCGTCTAGGGGCAACTTCACCCTACTCTGGTTCCCATGAGCCCTCAGTCTAGGCGTCACATGGGTGCAAAAAAATACTGCTTGGTTTACACCTTCTGTCATTGGCTGAAAACAAGTTGAGTGTCGTTGAATTGAATTAAAATGGACATTTTATAGCACTGTTAAGGCCATGTCGTTTTTGAATGGCTTCCTACTTCCTGTGTGTCGCGTTGTCTCGTAATGTCTTGCGGTTGTGTAGGAGAAAAAACTGCCTGCATATCATTGTTCCTGAGAAAATAATAAAATAGATTCTCCATTATTTGTTTGTTCCTATGGTTTTCATGTCACATTGTATTCCTTGGACACTCTTCAAAGGACAAAGGTCTCTGTTGGGCAACACGGCCATCCATCTACCACCAACCTATCGAAGCGCAGCTCAGAGTAAATATTTATTGCATTTTCCTTTTCCAAATGGGCGGTAATTTAGAATGCATACTATCTGAACCACACTGTATTTACGATAGAGTTCCTGCCTACGGCCCGATAGACACATCGCTTCTCCCTTTGTCTTCCCGCTCTTTCACTCAAACCCAACCCCCTTTTCTTTGTTTAACCAGCTGTCATATCTGTTCCGTCCGCTAGGGACGTTTTCCTTTATGACATAATTTGTAATCAAGGTATGATTCATTCTGTGTATATGTAATTCTGTGTGATTAGTTAGGTATTTAGTAAATAAATAATTAAACCCAATTTTGTATTGCTGATTCAACTTGTTATTCAGTGTTCGTGAAGAAGAATTTACAACTTTCAGGTGAGACTGAAATAAGGTGACGATTAATATCGACTGCTAATGATGTAAAATATGACTAGGTCTTTAAGAGTTTATTCGGAAGATAACTGCTCTATAAATATTATTTTGTGGTGCCCCGACTTTCTAGTTCATTACATTTACATGATTCGCTCAATCAGGTAATATTAATTATGGGGAAAGGATTTTATAGAATAGCATGTCATATCACTTAATTCGGCATAGCCAAAGACATGACACTTTGTATCACTGGAACATATAAATAACCGAGATATAACTGCTGTGGATTTAATAAGACTACCACAGTTTATTACTTAAGGGAAAAAAGTCTAACATTGTACAAATCTTGCATTGTATTGCATAGCCTATGATACTTATGGCAATTTCCCAGTACTGTACAAGTTACAGCCTAATCAAGGGCTGGATAAATGTTGATCAGTTTGATCAGTGAATCAGCTGTGCTCCTATTGGAATAGATCAACTAAATGTAGAGGTTTGGGAAACACTTACTTATATAAATATCACACCTTAGAGCATTGTATTAGCCTAGCATTAGACAATACTTAGGTGTACAGGTGTCTATTACCTGGGGGTATGACTCCACCATGTCACCCTGCTGCCTGGCACCGTTGGTTAGTTCCCATCACAAGAGGTCAGGTTGGGTTACACACACACCCCTGCAAAAGACACCTGCTCATAAATAGCGGCTCATCAATAATTCCTGATCGTGATGGAGGCACCGTGTGTAGCCTCGTGTGTACGGACCAGAATTGCGTTCAACAAGGCAAACAGTGTGTGAACGTAGGCCTGGTTGAACGCGTCTCAGCTCCTGTAGAGCTCCGGGCTAAAGAGGACCTACGATGGACATCTCGGTTCTGCCCAACAACAACCACCCGGAAAAGTTATTTCAGCTGGACGTGGGGATGCTGCCGGCCACCCACGGAATGTTCCAGGTCGAGGCAGCTCTGTCTGGGCAGAGGCAGTGGAGTAACCAGGTTTATCAACAGGTAGGCCATCTTGTCTCTGTCCGTTAAAGTCTAGTACTTTCACTGTTAAAGGCAGGTACTCACGTGATATCTAATGGAAGGCTTGTCTGCTTGGAGTGGCTTGGTCATGTAGATTCAGTATGTATTTAAAGGTGTGAATACCTCTGGCTCAAATTTAAGTCTAACTATAAGGACAGCACTTCATTTCACAATCTTGCACCTAATCCAAACCATTTAGGTGAATACTTTCAAGCCAAACTCAAGAGGTGCTTAAAATCTTTTTAACTAGGCTAATTGAATTGAAGAGTAATTTAAAATGCTCATCGTCGTGCCGTCATTTCAATAAATGAATATTTGATTGATAACTTATTGCTGTAAGTAACAGTGTTCTAGTAAAATACACATGAAAGATAGGCCAATTTTATTTGTGTGTAAAACGAAGATGTACTAAAATAAGAGGAGCGCGTTACTTTCTTGACGCACGCAACGACCACTATTGACTATTTCATGATTAATAGTAATGAACGGTCATAGTGAAAGGTTATTGCATTGGTGTTCCATCATCATCGTTGCCAAAAGATCACAAAGGGTTTACACATAATAAACTTCTTTCTTTTTTTTGGAGTTGCAGACAACTGTGAATTGATTGATTCAGTCTGGATTCGTTCTTTTACAAAATGTATATCCAACTCTCATCTTTGTTGTTTTTAAGTGAATGTGGCTCCGTAATTAACCACAGCTTCTGGTTGCAGTAGAATCATGAGTCAACAGGAATGAGTCAGTCATTGGATTTCAATGAGAATAACAAGTGAGCTTATCAGAATTGGTTAAGGTCACAGTTTCTCAGGCTGTCCATATCTCCTTTTCTGCATTTTACACAATTAATTGATGAATGAAAACCTGTGAATCGTTTCATCATGATCTAACGCAAATCTAACGCAAATCTAACGCAAATCTAACGCAAATCTAACGCAAAATGCTCCATCATTTAATTGCTGCTCCAAACAAGGGAAGAAGACGGATCATTCCGGCGTCTTTTTGCGGTGAACACACAGACATGCAGGAATATTCGGGACTTTGACTCACCTGTGTATATGCATTACGGATACATTATAGGCCATGTATGAATACATGAATAACCTTTACTAAAGAATACTGCCACAAGGAGCCGTGATATGTTATAACTGACGAAGCATAAACCATCCACTCTGGGAGTAGGAGCATTATCTCAGTCAGCTTGTTGCATCTCACAAGGCTGGCCAAGTGAGACTTTGTTAGGTGTGATAGAAAGGCACAACAAATGCATTATGCACAGCTGGTTTAAAGAAAGTAATAACAAAAGTTTGTGTATCCACTTGTTTCCCCTAGTAACATCCCGAAATGGACAGGGGAAAACACTGTTACCACAGTCAAAATAATATATAAAGACAATTCCCTTTTTGTACTTTTTCCCTCTCTCTCTCCCTCTCTCTCTCCATCTCTTTCCTCCCCCAGAGGGAACGTAGGACTGTGAGTGACAATAGGCCTTCCCCGTCCCCCGAGGGCAGCCCTGTGGTGTTTGTGGACAGATACCTGGAGAAGCACATCACGCCGCATACCTTGAATTCCAAGATCAAGAGGAACCCTCTGTACACAGACATAAGGACTATAGACATGGGGGAAAACCAGAAGTCCAAACCCTCCTGGACCATCCAGGAGTTTGACAGACACTCAATCCACTCCAACCTGGCAGGCTATCTAAAGGTAAATTGAAGACTTTAAAGGCAGGCAGGCAGACAGGTAGACAGGCAGGCTGGAAGACAGACAGACAGGCAGGCATACAAGCAGTCAGGCAGACAGACAGGAAGGCAGACAGGCAGACAGGCACACAGGCAGGCAGGCAGGCAGGCAGACAGACAGACAGACAGACAGACAGACAGACAGACAGACAGACAGACAGGCAAGCAGGAAGGCAGACAGACAGACAGACAGGCAGACAAGCAGGAAGGCAGATGGGCACACAGACAGACAGACAGACAGACAGACAGACAGACAGACAGACAGACAGACAGGCACACAGAGCAGACAGACAGACAGACAGACAGACAGACAGACAGACAGACAGACAGACAGACAGACAGACAGACAGACAGGCAGGCAGGCAGACAGACATACATGAAGGCAGGCAGGCTGACAAACAGACAGACAGACAGACAGACAGACAGACAGACAGACAGACAGAAGGCAGACAGACAGACAGACAGACAGACAGACAGACAGACAGACATACATGAAGGCAGGCAGGCTGACAGACAGACAGACAGACAGACAGACAGACAGACAGACAGACAGACAGACAGACAGACAGACAGACAGACAGACAGACAGACAGACAGACAGAAAGGCAGACAGACAGAAGGACAGGCTGAAAGACAGACAGACAGGCTGGAAGGCAGACAGACAGAGACAGATAGGCTGGAAGGCAGGCAGACAGACAGGCTGAAAGGCAGACAGACAGGCTGGAAGGCAGGCAGACAGACAGACAGGCTTGAAGGGAGACAGACAGATCGGCTGGAAGGCAGACAGACAGGCTGGGAGGCAGGCAGACAGACATACAGGCTGGAAGGCAGGCAGACAAACAGACAGGCTGGAAGGCAGGCAGACAGACAGACAGGCTGGAAGGCAGGCAGACAGACAGACAGGCTGGGAGGCAGGCAGACAGACAGGCTGGAAGGCAGAGAGACAGACAAATAGACAGACAGGCTGGGAGGCAGACAGACAGACAGGCTGGGAGGCAGGCAGACAGACAGGCTGGAAGGCAGACAGACAGGCTGGGAGGCAGACAGGCAGGCAGACAGGCAGGAAGGCAGACAGGCAGGGTTTAGATTTGCAATAACATCAGGAATAGTAGATCAGTTACAGGAAATAGAGAATGTTTTGGATATACAGACGTTGTCACTGTCACACAAAGTCACATATGCCAACTAAAATAATTTAAGATATCGCAAATTTGGCAGCGATGTGTCTCCTTCTCTTAGACCTGAAGTAACTGTCTCCTGAACCACAGAGGCTGATAATGGAAGGCTACATGGCAGTTGACCTTAGAATAAGGAGAGCTGGAGGTGACAGCATGGGATCAAGTCCATGCAGACAGTATTAAATGCTACATATACACATCCACAGTCCAAACCTACACACTACTAGTGCCTGGAAAACTTCACAGCATCAATTGTTATCCCTTTGATGTTTGCTCCTGGCAGTAGCTGATTGATTATCTGCGATACGTATCCTTGAGCAAACTCCCACAGAAAGCTCTATCGTAACTCCATCAGGCAGCTAATGTTTCACCTGACCAAACCAATCAGCCAAGTGACAGCTGATATACCATCCTCAAAGTCCCCAACCAGGGCACTGCGGGACACGTCAGGGACTATGACTGTCACCCAAACCAACGCTGCACAGGCTAGCCGAAATCAAATTAAAAACTCTCAACGGGCACCGCCGACATCGCCAGCAGGGAGTCAGCTCTGCAATGAAGATGACAAGTGTAACAGCATCCAATTATTTCCCTGAAAGAATACAAAGCGGTCATTTTTATTACTGAATCACAGAGCACGGAGGTATATGTTCTCTTTATTACTGAATCACAGAGTAGTGAGGTATATGTTCTCTTTATTACTGAATCACAGAGCACTGAGGTATATGTTCTCTTTATTACTGAATCACAGAGTAGTGAGGTATATGTTCTCTTTATTACTGAATCACAGAGCACTGAGGTATATGTTCTCTTTATTACTGAATCACAGAGCACTGAGGTATATGTTCTCTTTATTACTGAATCACAGAGCATTGAGGTATATGTTCTCTTTATTACTGAATCACAGAGCACTGAGGTATATGTTCTCTTTATTACTGAATCACAGAGCACTGAGGTATATGTTCTCTTTATTACTGAATCACAGAGCACTGAGGTATATATTCTCTTTATTACTGAATCACAGAGCACTGAGGTATATGTTCTCTTTATTACTGAATCACAGAGTAGTGAGGTATATATTCTCTGTATTACTGAATCACAGAGCACTGAGGTATATGTTCTCTTTATTACTGAATCACAGAGTAGTGAGGTATATGTTCTCTTTATTACTGAATCACAGAGTAGTGAGGTATATGTTCTCTTTATTACTGAATCACAGAGCACTGAGGTATATGTTCTCTTTATTACTGAATCACAGGGCACTGAGGTATATATTCTCTTTATTACTGAATCACAGAGCACTGAGGTATATGTTCTCTTTATTACTGAATCACAGAGTAGTGAGGTATATGTTCTCTTTATTACTGAATCACAGAGCACTGAGGTATATGTTCTCTTTATTACTGAATCACAGAGCACTGAGGTATATGTTCTCTTTATTACTGAATCACAGAGTAGTGAGGTATATGTTCTCTTTATTACTGAATCACAGAGTAGTGAGGTATATGTTCTCTTTATTACTGAATCACAGAGCACTGAGGTATATGTTCTCTTTATTACTGAATCACAGAGCATTGAGGTATATGTTCTCTTTATTACTGAATCACAGAGCACTGAGGTATATGTTCTCTTTATTACTGAATCACAGAGCACTGAGGTATATGTTCTCTTTATTACTGAATCACAGAGCACTGAGGTATATATTCTCTTTATTACTGAATCACAGAGCACTGAGGTATATGTTCTCTTTATTACTGAATCACAGAGTAGTGAGGTATATATTCTCTGTATTACTGAATCACAGAGCACTGAGGTATATGTTCTCTTTATTACTGAATCACAGAGTAGTGAGGTATATGTTCTCTTTATTACTGAATCACAGAGTAGTGAGGTATATGTTCTCTTTATTACTGAATCACAGAGTAGTGAGGTATATGTTCTCTTTATTACTGAATCACAGAGCACTGAGGTATATGTTCTCTTTATTACTGAATCACAGAGTAGTGAGGTATATGTTCTCTTTATTACTGAATCACAGAGCACTGAGGTATATGTTCTCTTTATTACTGAATCACAGAGCACTGAGGTATATGTTCTCTTTATTACTGAATCACAGAGCACTGAGGTATATGTTCTCTTTATTACTGAATCACAGAGCACTGAGGTATATGTTCTCTTTATTACTGAATCACAGAGCACTGAGGTATATGTTCTCTTTATTACTGAATCACAGAGCACTGAGGTATATATTCTCTTTATTACTGAATCACAGAGCACTGAGGTATATGTTCTCTTTATTACTGAATCACAGAGTAGTGATCAATAAGTCAGACTTGTTTCATTCCCGTCTCCATAATGAAATCAGAAATCCGGTATGTGCCGATGGTTTGATAGAAATCTGGTAAGTGCCGATGCACAGAACAGCGCAAACTGGCTGTAACCAGACTAGAAAGAGGAGTGGGAGACCCAGGTGCACAACTGAGCAAGAGGACAAGTACATTAGAGTGTCTAGTTTGAGAAACAGATGCCTCACAAGTCCTCAACTGGCAGCTTCAATAAATAGCACCTGCAAAACACCAGTCTCAACGTCAACAGTGAAGAAGTGACTCCGGGCTGCTGGCCTTCTAGGCATATCTCAGACTGGCCAATAAAAATAAAATATTAAGATGGGCCAAAGAACACAGACACTGGACAGAGGAACTCTGCCTAGAAGGCCAGCATCCCGGAGTCGCCTCTTCACTGTTGACATTGAGACTGGTGTTTCTATTGTGGTTAGAGACAGTTTGCGCTGTTCTGAGAAGGGAGTACTTCACAGCGTTGTACCAGATCTTCAGTTTCTTGGAAATTTCTCACATGGAATAGCCTTCATTTCTCAGAACAAGAATGACGAGTTTCAGAAGAAAGTCTTTGTTTCTGGCCATTTTGAGCTTGTAATCGAACCCACAAATGCTGACTTTTTATTTTTCCGTTATTTTACCAGGTAAGTTGACTGAGAACATGTTCTCATTTGCAGCAACGACCTGGGGAATGGTTACAGGGGAGAAGAGGGGGATTAATGAGCCAATTGTAAACTGGGGATTATTAGGTGACCATGATGGTTTGAGGGCCAGATTGGGAATTTAGCCAGGACACCGGGGTTAACACCCCTACTCTTACGATAAGTGCCATGGGATCTTTAATGACCTCAGAGAGTCAGGACACCCATTTAACGTCCCATCCGAAAGATGGCACCCTACACAGGGCAGTGTCCCCAATCACTGCCCTGGGGCATTGGGATATTATTTTTTTTAGACCAGAGTAAAGAGTGCCTCCTACTGGCCCTCCAACACCACTTCCAGCAGCATCTGGTCCAGGAACTGACCAGGACCAACCCTGCTTAGCTTCAGAAGCAAGCCAGCAGTGGTATGCAGGGTGGTATGCTGCTGGCTCTGCTGATGCTCCAGATACTCAACTGGTTTAAAGAAGGACAGTTTTATTGCTTCTTTAATTAGGAAAACAGTTTTCAGCTGTGCTAACATAATTACAAAAGGGTTTTCTAATGATCAATTAGCCTTTTAAAATTATAAACTTGGATTTGCTAACACAACGTGCCATTGGAACACAGGAGTGATGGTTGCTGATAATGGGCCTCTGTACACCTATGTAGATATTCCATTACAAATCAGCCGTTTCCAGCTACAATAGTCATTTACAACATTAACAATGTCTACACTGTATTTCTGATCAATTTTATGTTGTTTTATTGGGGAAAAAAATGTGCTTTTCTTTCAAAAACAAGGACATTTCTAAGTGACTTTTGAACGGTAGTGTATGTAACATTTCTTCATTACTACAACTGTACAGTATAACATTGACAATATTATTGTACATTTGTAGCAATTGAGCAATGTACATATGTATAATGCACAATGTCTAGTTTGATGTAGTGTTTAATTTATGATGTAGGCTATTGTTTTACTATTATTACAATAAAATCTACTGATTATTACTCATGTATAAATGTATAATGTATAAAGTACTTTTTAAAATGTAGAACTTACATTGAAATACATGTATTTAACTTTATAGCCTGTTACAAGACCATCTCTTTTGCTCACACTTTCCTTGAAGTGCATATGCTTACATGCAATCGTCATAATCATTACATCTAATGTGACATAAACCATTATAACTGCCTATAACAGCCGACTTCAGCTCATGATAACTAACATGTCATGGAAGCTGTACGTAGCTTTATCCGTTGTCATTGAAAAAAAAATGTGTCATTTACCCGTCGTCACATGTTATTACATACCATGTATTGACAGTGTCACAATGTTGTTGTTGCACTTTCAAAGTCTCCCTTTTTGTTTCAGGAAGAAGAAAAAGGACCACAGGATCTAGATTTTTGGTTGGAGGATCTCTACACACCTGGTTACGACTCCTTGTTAAAGAAAAAAGAAGCGCAGATGAAAAGGAACAGACTTTGTAAAATACTGACCTACGTCATTCTGTCAGTGTGCGTCATCATTATCATCATCACAGTGCCAATTGTAGTGACCAGAAGTGTAAAGAAACCGTGACTCTGATTTGTAGAATCATGCCAAGGTGGGTCAAATTCTTTCAAAAGGTTTAGGATGTCTCATCATTCACTATAACATGTACATTAGGCTATATGTGTTTGAAACACATTGCGTATTTGGGACTATTGTGGCATATTGTTCATACTCTCACATTTATGAAAGAAGACACTTGAGCTGTCACGATTCACAAGTGCTTATTTAAGCAATAAGGCCCGGGGGGGTGTGGTATATGGCCAATATACCACGACGCAACGCGGAGTGCCTGGACACAGCCCTTAGCCGTGGTATATTGACCATATACCACAAACCCCCGAGGTGCCTTATTGCTGTTATAAACTGGTTACCAATGTAATTAGAGCAGTAAAAATAAAAATGTTGTCATACCCGTGGTATACGGTCTGATATACCATAGCTTACAGCCAAACAGAATTCAGGGCTCAAACCACCCAGTTTATAATGTCTTATGAATAAGATGATTAGGTAAAAATGGGGATCCTGAGCATTTCACACCTGATTAACTAATGGATCATGATTAGTTGCTTATTTGAATCAGGTGTTTGATCACACCGTCATGTGCTCCGTAGTCACAAAGTGTATCAGAGAAGGAGTGCTGATCTAGGATCAGGTCCCTCCTGTCCATATAATCTCAGTCATTATAATCAAAAGGGAAATCTGACCCTATATCAGGACAACTCTGACTGAGACTCTTGTGAGTAGGGGCCCTGAAGGTTAGAGATTGTATGAGGTTGGTGCATGTGAGTGGGTCTGAGTATAGGCACTTGAATGACACTGAACATCATTGTTGCAGGTGTGTGGCCCCATTTCTGTTTAAAAGGGGTATAAGACCGCATTGAGATTCTCTCTTTGATTACAGGGCTCGTGCTCAGAGTTAGTCGTCTGTCAAGGTGCAGCGTAGCCTACTCCAGCACCAGAATCAATTGGTGGTGCAGCGGTCTAAGGCACTGCATTCTCAGTGCAGGAGGTGTCACTATAGAACCTGGTTCAAATCCAGGCTGTATCACATCTGACTGTGATTGGGAGTCCCATAGGGCAGGGCACAATTGGCCCAGCGTTGTCTGGGTTTGGCCGGAGTAGAAATAAGAATTTGTTCTTAAAATAAACATGAAAATCTATTGAATAAACACCAGCAGCTGGAGATCAGACATAGGTGCCATTCCAAATGGTACCCTATTTCTTATATAGAGCCCTATGGGCGCTGGTTAAAAGTAGTGCACTATATATGGGACCATTTGGGATGGGTCCTTTGTTTTGAGTGTGCTGTTCTTGTTAGGTATATCTACCACATACATTTGGTGTTCAATGTTAGCTATCATTTCACAACATAACTTATGTCTTTAAAAAATAAAAAATAAAGTCAACTTTCATTTTTACACAAAGAGTGTTCATTGTAATTGTTTTGTTTCAATTTTCATACATTTCCATACTGTAGTAGCCTACAGTTTGCTCACTTTCAGTTTGACAAACTCCTGACACTGTACGCCTATAGTACGATACCACGAGAGGGCGCCACAACACAGTGGACCTCAAGGGCTCAAATCCCATACAGAACATTCTAATGCTGTGAAAATATGTGATTATGGAAATGTTGGTTAAATTGACTGTTTTGGCTATAGGCTAGACTAGACTACTTGCTGTTTCTATCTAGGCTTGTACACATGCAAGAACGAGTACGCTCCCAATCAGCAATGATAAGATGAATTGCAGTAGCGCCATAAATCAGTTGGACGGTTTAGTCAAGATGAAGATAAATATTATAGGCGACAGTCCATGCGCCACAGGTTACACCGGTATCTTACATGTTATTAAATAAGGTCTTAATGAGATGTATGGGTTTATGTGGTGTGGCTGAACGTTCAACTGATGTTGGCTCACTTTTCCAATACGGGTCTCATTCGGACGTCACGCAGTGAAGAGGAACAGATCGCTCTCTGTCTCGCTCCGCCCTCTGTCTGCCTGCCCAACAGGAAGACACTCTCCGGTTACTTCTTTCACCAATGAATATGCATTGGCTACTACTGATTGCCTGTGCCTGAAACGCAAAGAAATTAGAGAAGAGGGACGGAGGATATGAAAAGTTATTTACCCTGACGTCAATCTGTAAACAAAATGGCGAGTCAGGGGCGGATAAACTAGCTTTAGGTAGCATATACTTAGCGACAGTGTGCACAAATAAAACTGTATTCGTCACGTTTCAAGACTGAGGAGACCGTTCATATTTGACAGCGGTAACAAATCAACTTGAGTTGCCTGAAATTAGTGGAGTTAACTTTTTTTGGGGTGGAAATGATTGCGCATGTAGAAACAATGTAGCCTATCCACTGGAAAGTAAATGAAGAGTTGTGGTTACAACGTTGCTTTTCATTCGGACTGAACAGCAACTTCTGTCGTCGCCCTGGACATTACAAAAAAAAGAAGCTTTTGCCAACGACCTACTGTAGCTACTCAGTGGATATTTCCCCAGAACTGTAACATGACAATCTACCGATACTAATAGATTATCTAGGGATAAATGGCTTGTTGGATACATTTTAAGGATGTTATCCCTGGAGGTGGGGATACACTCTTGCCTTCAGGTACCACTACTCATCTAATGCCCTTTGCAGATGAGTGATAATCATTTATGGAAACTGCTCGGTGTAAAACAGATATATCAAGTGAGCACTACTCGGAGGATATATTTAGTTTGTACCATATTTAATAAACTCTCAATTTTTATTCAATCATGGCCGTTAGGTCTAGAAGACCGTGGATGGGCGTAATTGTAGGGGTCTTTCTTGGATTTACAGCGGCGTCTTGGCTAATTGTCCCCAGGGTAGTGGAAATCAGTGGGAAAAGAAAGAAGTCGTCGATCTGCTCATACTACAGTAATGCTGCGGGCATCGGTAAAGTGGCCGAAATCATTGGAAGCACCGCAAGTAATGCGTTACGCAAAGACCCGGAGAATAACCTGTCCAGCCAAGAGGGCAGTGAGGAGGAGGAAGAGAGCGTTTACAAGACTGGTAACGGTAGTGGGGATGGCGGAGGACCTATTTCCAAACCTAGGCATTTTCTGTATGTCGGCGTCATGACAGCCAAAAAGTACCTTGATTCCCGCGCTGTGGCTGCACACAGGACGTGGACCAGTTCCATCCCCGGGAAGGTTGACTTCTTCTCCAGCGAGGGCTCTGAAACAGTCCCACTGCCCATTCCTGTCCCCGTGGTGTCGTTGACAGGTGTAGATGATTCATACCCGCCACAGAAGAAGTCATTTATGATGTTGAAGTACATGCATGACCATTACCTGGATAAATACGAGTGGTTCATGAGGGCAGATGATGATGTCTACATTCGAGGTGAATTCCCTAATGAAATAGTTTGTCTTTCTCTTTTAAAATGTATAGGGCAGACTACATACATTCTTGGTAGTCTTTGAAGTTCATTGACAGTCATCTGTTTGACTCCTATTCCATCTAGACAGTAGCAAGTTAGCAACAGCTGGCGAAATCAACATTCATATGTCAACTATTTCAAACATTTTTCAAGAGCACTTGAACAGCTTCCCTCCAGGCATTAAGATACATTTTTGTGAGAGTATCCTCTCCGTATTGGGTATTGCTACTGTACAATGTTGCACTCGTGAAGCGTCACTGTCGGAGAGTCTTGGTTCCAGAAAGCCAACCCACTGGGCACAGACGGCAGATCATCATCTAGTTTGACTTGTCAACTAACGTGAAATCAACAACAAAAATGTCACCATGTCATTGTATTTAGGTTAATAAAATACGAAAGTTATGTTGATGACTTTATTCAAATCCAATGTATTTTCCACGTTGATTCAACATCGTCACATTTGGATGTTTTGGTTGAAATTACGTGGATACAACGTTGATTCAACCCGTTTTTGCCCAGTGCGATGCCAGTTCATAACCCCCACCCACAACCTCTGTTGCAACATGTCTACAACATTGTACTTCATACGAAGTTCACACAGTAAGCATATTAGTTATTGGTTTGTGGATGTAACCAACAGCCTTAGTATGTACTTTAGAGACAAACAACGACCCAATGTGCACACACTGGTTAAATCAACAGAATTTGTCAACATACTGTGACATGGAATCAACAAGGAAAATAAACTGGATTTGAAAAAAGTAATCAACCAATACTGTTTTCATCTCATTTCAACCAGCGTTGTAAATATTGAAATTAGGGCAAAACTTCAACTTAAATACATTGACTTAACCTGACTAACAAATTGCTACATCAATCTAATTGCAACATAATCATCAGTGCTATGTATATGTCAAAGGTTTTCAGATTCACACAATCATTACCTGAAAACAATGATTGATTCACGTCCAAGATCATTGATGTTTTCAGATTCACACAATCATTACCTGAAAACAATGATTGAGCGGAATTACATAGTCAGGTTAATATAATAGTTTGTTTAAAACGGTTACATGCTTTGTAAAAAATAAGGATTTCCCTAATAATCCTGTTTACATGCTACCGCAATGACCATGTTATTTTTGCAAAGACTATTTAATTCTGAGTTTGGACATATACATTGTGTATGTGAAAACGGCTTATATAAGATGCATATTTTCTGTTTTTCCAAACTCATTCCACTCACACATAAGAGGGACGCTAGCACTACCCGGTGCTGGCACAAATACACTGCGGATGAAACTGTTTACATGTCCTAATAGTTTGAAAGATGACTCAGAAAACCAGGTGTTTTAATCAGTGTATGCTTACTTTGATTATGACCTCACGCCGATTAAGATAAGCAGAGTAAGGTGTTTCCATGACTGATGCCGCACTCGACCTTCTGCTATAATCAGTTTAATATCGAATTATTAGTGTGCACGTAAACGTACTCAATGATAATGGATATGAATCAGTCATTGTTTTTGGGTAATGATTGTGTGAATCTCACAAACTCAATGATCATGCCAGGTCGCAGTTGTATATGAGAGCTTGTTCTCAACTGGCCTACCTGGTTATAAAGGTGTTCTCAACTTGCCTACCTGGTTATAAAGGTGTAATAATAATACAAAAATGGACGTGAATCAATCATTGTTTTCAGGTAATGATTGTGTGAATCTCAAGTCCTCAATGATCATGGATGTGAATCATTGAGTATGTTTACATACACACTAATAGTTCGATATTAAACTGATTTATATTAGCCTGCCTACTGGCTATTACTAGCTTTATATTAGCCTGCCTACTACTGTACCTACTACTAGCTGTATATTAGCCTCCCTACTACTGAACCTACTACTAGCTTTATGATAGCCTGCCTACTACTGTACCTACTACTAGCTTTATATTAGCCTGCCTACTACTGAACCTACTACTAGCTTTATATTAGCCTGCCTACTACTGTACCTACTACTAGCTTTATATTAGCCTGCCTACTACTGAACCTACTACTAGCTTTATGATAGCCTGCCTACTACTGTACCTACTACTAGCTTTATATTAGCCTGCCTACTACTGAACCTACTACTAGCTTTATATTAGCCTGCCTACTACTGTACCTACTACTAGCTTTATATTAGCCTGCCTACTACTGAACCTACTACTAGCTTTATGATAGCCTGCCTACTACTGTACCTACTACTAGCTTTATATTAGCCTGCCTACTACTGTACCTACTACTAGCTTTATATTAGCCTGCCTACTACTGAACCTACTACTAGCTTTATGATAGCCTGCCTACTACTGTACCTACTACTGTACCTACTACTAGCTTTATATTAGCCTGCCTACTGGCTATTACTAGCTTTATATTAGCCTGCCTACTGGCTATTACTAGCTTTATATTAGCCTGCCTACTACTGTACCTACTACTAGCTTTATATTAGCCTGCCTACTACTGTACCTACTACTAGCTTTATATTAGCCTGCCTACTGGCTATTACTAGCTTTATATTAGCCGGCCTACTACTGTACCTACTACTAGCTTTATATTAGCCTGCCTACTGGCTATTACTAGCTTTATATTAGCCTGCCTACTACTGTACTTACTACTAGCTTTATATTAGCCTGCCTACTACTGTACTTACTACTAGCTTTATATTAGCCTGCCTACTACTGTACCTATTACTAACTTTATATTAGCCTGCCTACTACTGTACCTACTACTAGCTTAATATTAGCCTGCCTACTACTAACTCTATATTAGCCTGCCTACTACTAACTTTATATTAACCTGCCTACTACTGTACCTATTACTAGCTTAATATTAGCCTGCCTACTACTAACTTTATATTAGCCTGCCTACTACTAACTTTATATTAACCTGCCTACTACTGTACCTATTACTAGCTTTATATAAGCTTGCCTACTTCCTACTGCCTAGATATTTTTCCTTGATACTCTTTGTATCTCACTCTCTCTCTCCCGTCCATCCATCCACACAGGCGAAAAGCTTGAGTCATTCCTGCGCTCTCTGAATAGCAGCCAGCCCCTGTACCTTGGTCAGACTGGCCTGGGCACAGCCGAGGAGCTTGGAAAGCTGGCCCTGGAGCCCGGGGAGAACTTCTGCATGGGGGGCCCGGGCATGATCTTCAGCAGAGAGGTGCTGAGGAGGATGGTGCCTCACATCGGGACCTGTCTCAGGGAGATGTACACCACCCACGAGGATGTGGAGGTGGGTCGCTGCGTGCGCCGCTTCGGGGGTACCCAGTGCGTCTGGTCCTACGAGGTAAGAGACAATTTGATGTTTTGTATGGTGAAGGGAGGGAGGCCTGGTGTTTTGTTACGTTTCACGGAGATGCATTGTACACTCTCGACGTGATGGGTTTTGTCTTAAGTTTTCAATTGACTGGCTTTTAGTGGCCTAGTGTTTTATGCTATTGCCTTTTACTGGCAAAAGCCTCCAGAGAATGGGCTCTTACACAGTCATGGATGGCAGTCTTTCTGAAGGAGACCAGAGAATGGGCTCTTACACAGTCATGGATGGCAGTCTTTCTTAAGGAGACCAGAGAATGAGCTCTTACACAGTCATGGATGGCAGTCTTTCTGAAGGACACCATTTGTAAGAAAAGTGTGTGTGCGTGTGTGCGTGTCTGTCTGTGTGTATGTGTGCATGTGAGCGCACGTGCGTGTTTTTGTATGCCGGGGTGTGTTTCCTTTGGCAACCACCTTGGCCTGAAGCATCATGTGTCAGTGGTCGTCAGAATATCCTTTCTTTTCCCAGGAATTGGGACTCTCTCTAATGGCAAATCCATTCCCTCCAAATATGTTATCTCCTGTGGGGATGACAGAAAGAGTTGGCCTCATGACAAATGGACGTAGGGAGAGATCTGTCTGCTCTCGATTGCTAAGTGGTGAAATAGTGTACTCTACATTGCCACCGCTGTTGAAGACAATACATATTTATTATAGTGTTATTTGATAGATTATGTTGACATATGCTATAGTTGACTGTGTTATGCTAACAAACTACATTTCAGTGTAAAGGGGTCATTTTTCCTGTGTAGTACATTCCACTATAAGAATTTGTACACATTTTCTTGATTGGGAGAAAATTGACCTGAAGTGTAATTTATGCTTAAGACTCCAGAGCCAGTAGCGGCTACATTTACTACTACCTACACTTGTAGGTACTATAGTGCCGTCAGAAAGTATTCACACCCCTTGAAGTTTTCCACATTTTGTTGTATTACGTGGATGAGCAGCTGCACACAAGCCTAAGATCACCATGCTCGTTGCCAAGCGTCGGCTGGGGTGGTGTAAAGCTAGTGTAGCAGGTTTCATTTACTACAATCGGAGCGCATCACTTCCAGCTCACGCTATGCAAAAAATGACACATCATGTAGGTCTGGGATGTGACCTGCTCTAAACACATTACCTCTGGTCAAAGTAATTTCTGTTGCCATTTGTGGTTGTCACCAATTTCACCAGCGCTGTAGATGAGATTGGAAATAAATGGATGGCTGCAGGCTGCGAAGCTTGTTGAATGGATTAACTATAAAATGCCACATATTCTGAGAGTGAATGGTTTACTGAAATAGTTTATCAAGATTAAATTGGATTTGCAGGAGTCTGCAGTATTTTCCTTTATTGCACAAAGTCTTGTCACACAGAAAAATCACTGTCTTTTGTCACACGGAACATCACTGTCTTGTCACACAGAATTACTAATGGATTTCAACCTCTCCTCTTTAGGTACTTTTATCATGATTTGAAAGCATTAATATTGAACTACTACAGTGCCATCAGAAAGTATCACACCCCTTGAAGTTTTCCACATTTTATTGTGTTACGTGGATGAGCAGCTGCACACAAGCCTAAGATCACCATGCGAAATGCCAAGCATCGGCTGGAGTGGTGTAAAGCTCACCACTATTGGAGCAGTGGAAATGCATTCTCTGGAGGGATGAATCACGCTTCACCATCTGGCCGTCCGACGGAAGAATCTGGGTTTGCAGAGTGCCAGGAGAACTGTAAAGTTTGGTGGAGGTCTGGGACTGTTTTTCGTGGTTTGGGCTAGGCCCAGTGAAGGGAAATCTTAACGCTACAGCATACAATGATATTCTAGATGATTCTGTGCTTCCAACTTTGTGGCAACAGTTGGGGAAGGCCCTTTCCTGTTTCAGCATGATAATGTCCCAGTGTACAAAGCGAGGTCCATACAGAAATGATTTGTCGAGATCGATGTGGCAAAACTTGGCTGGCCTGCACAAAGCCCTGACCTCAACCCCATCAAACACTTTTGGGATGAATCGCCTAATCGCCCAACATCAGTGCCCGATCTCACTAATGCTCTTGTGGCTGAATGGAAGAAAGTCCCCACAGCAATGTTCCAAAGTCTAGTGGAAAGCCTTCCCAGAAGAGTGGAGGCTGTTATAGCAGGAAAGGGGGGGACCAACTCCATATTAATGCCCATGATTTTGGAATGAGATGTTCGACAAGCAGGTGTCCACATACTTTTGGTAATGTAGTGTATCTGTAACGTCCCTCAGTCGAGCACGGAATTTCAAGCACAAAGAACAGGGAGGTTTTCCAATGCCCCGCAAAGAAGGGTACCTATTGGTAGATGGGTAGAAATAGAAAAATCAGACATTGAATTTCCCTTTGAGTATGGTGAAGTTATTCATTACACATTGGCTGGTGTATCAATACATACAGTTACTACAAAGATACAGGCATCCTTCCTACCTCAGTTGCCGGAGAGCAAATTCTTATGGTTGGGTGCTGCAAATCCAACACAACACATCGCTGAGTACCAATCTTCTTATTTTCAAGCATGGTGGTGGCTGCATCATGTTATGAGTATGCTTGTCATCAGCAAGGACTAGGGAGGATTTTGAGATAAAAAGAAACAGAACAGAGCTAACCACAGGCAAAATCCTAGAGGAAAACCTAGTTCAGTCTACTTTTCAACAGACACTGGGATACAAATTCACCATTCAGCAGGACAATAACAGAAAACACAAGGCCAAATATACACTGGAATTACTTACGAAGACGACCTTGAATATTCCTGGGTGGCCTAGTTACATTTTTGACTTAAATCGGCTTGAAAATCTAAAGCAAGACTTGAAAATGGTTGTCTGGCAATGATCAACAACCAACTTGATAGAGTTTGAGGAATTTTAAGAATATTGTACAAAATATTGTACAATCCAGGTTGGCAAAGCTCATAGAGACTTATTCAGAAATACTCACAGCTGTAATTGCTGCTGATGTTGATTCTAATATATATTGACTCAGGGGTGTGAATAGTTATGTAAATGATATATTGCTGTATTCATTTTCAATAAATTTGCTAACATTTCAAAAAAGATATATGTTTTCACTTTTTCATTATGAGTTAATTGTGTGTAGATGGGTGAGATTTTACATTTTAATTTAATACATTTTAATTTCAGGCTGTAACACAACAAAATGTGGAATAAATCAAAGATTATGAATACTTTCTGATGGCTCTGTATATGGCTAGTATGTCTTTGAATACAATTCAAGACTTGTGTTTCAGCCTTCTCACCCAAGTCCTGTTATGCGCGTGGGGTTAACTGTGAGTACATGCCTCACGGTTGTTGTTAATCCAAATCAGAGCCTTAACCTGAGCTAAACAGAACAGCCCATTGTTAATACAGTACCTGCAATCAGGGGGTATGAACCAGAATTATGTTTTCTTTTTGAATAGAACCATTATTTATTTAGTTCCATTTTACAGCTAAATGAAGTTTTGAACTGGTTCGAACTCCAAAAAAGTACTGGTTTACAGTGGCAAGAAAAAGTATGCGAACTCTTTGGAATTACCTGGATTTCTGCATAAATTGGTCATAAAATGTGTTACAACAATAGACAAACACAGTCTGCTTAAACTAATAACACACAAACAATGTGTTTTCATGTCTTTATTGAACACACCTTGGAAACATTCACAGTGCAGGGTGGAAAAGGTATATGAACCCTTGGATTTAATAACTGGTTGACCGTCCTTTGGCAGCAATAACGTCAACCAACAATTTGATGTAGTTGCGGATCAGACCTGTACAACAGTCAGGAG
The DNA here is from genome assembly GCF_018296145.1 of Oncorhynchus tshawytscha. NCBI lineage: Eukaryota > Metazoa > Chordata > Actinopteri > Salmoniformes > Salmonidae > Oncorhynchus > Oncorhynchus tshawytscha. Next base: position 43,225,327 of record NC_056448.1, on the reverse strand, counting down.
GAATTTTGGACCATGTTTGGTGTGAACCACTCTCTTGAGGTCAGGCCAAAGCATCTCAAACGGGTTGAGATCAGGACTCTGACTGAACCACTCCAAAAGGCCTATTTTCTTCTGTTGAAGCATTTCTGTTGTTGATTTACTTCTGTGCTTTGGGTCGTTGTCCTGTTGCATCACCCAACTTCTGTTGAGCTACAAATTGGTGGACAGATAGCCTGACATTCTCCTGCAAAATGTCTTGATAAACTTGGGAATTCATTTTTCTGTCGATGATAGCAAGCTGTCCAGGCCCTGAGGCAGCAAAGCAGCCCCAAACCGTGATGCTCCCTCCACCATACTTTACAGTTGGGATTAGGTTTTGATGTTGGTGTGCTGTGCTGTGCCTTTTTTCAACTTTAGTTTAATCTGTCCACAGAATATTTTGCCAGAAGCGCTGTGGAACATCCAGGTGCTCTTTTGCTAACTTCAGACGTGCAGCAATGTTTTTTTTGGACAGCAGTGGCTCTCATGAACACCATTCTTGGTTAGTGTTTTACGTATCGTAGACTCATCAACAGAGATGTTACCATGTTCCAGAGATTTCTGTAAGTCTTTAGCTGACACTAGGATTCTTCTTAACCTCATTGAGCATTCTGCGTTGTGCCCTTGCAGTCATCTGTACAGGACAGCCACACCTAGGGAGAGTAGCAACAGGTCTGAACTTTCTCCATTTATAGACAATTTGTCTTACCGTGGACTGATGAACATCAAGGCTTTTAGAGATACTTTTGTAAACCTGTCCAGCTTTATGCAAGTCGACAATTCTTAAGTCTTCTGAGATCTCTTTGTTCGAGGCATGGTTCACGTCAGGCAATGCTTCTTGTAAATAGCAAACTCAAATTTTGTGAGTGTTTTTTATAGGGCTGGACAGCTCTAACCAACATCTCCAATCTCGTCTCGTTGATTGGACTCCAGGTTAGCTGAATCCTGACTCCAATTAGCTTTTGGAAAAGTCATTAGCCTAGGGGTTCACATACTTTTTCCAACCTACACTGTGAATGTTTAAATTATGTATTCAATATAGACACGAAAAATACAATAATTTGTGTGTTATTAGTTTAAGCAGTTTGCCATGGAGCAGGTGAGCTATAGTTCAGCTAGTTGTCTACATGCTTGATGGGAAGACAAGTGTCAGGTGTGAGATGCAACTGAAACTTTGCAGGTGAGGAGAGAGTGAGAGAGGGTGGAGGAACGTTGGGCATCCTGTGATGACATGTATTATCTGAATTAGGCTCACAGAATTATACCTACAGAGGTACAGCTTTTATGGAGGAACTTTGAATGTCTTTGAACTTCAGAGTTGACTTAACGTTGGACCAGAGAAGCTAGTTAGTTAACAAAGCTTGTGTGTGCAGAGTGGCACCAGAATTAAAAACACATCTTACCTTTTTGTAGTTCATAAATCCAATGAGAAATGTGAAAGCTATAGTATCCCAAACTTGTTTAATCCATTATTTTCTAATTAAAAGTCTTCTATCTACCTTCTGAATCACGCCAGTGTAACGTCAGTAGGCTACAGCTATGTTTTGGAGGGGGGGCAGGTAGCCGACAAACACACACTCACACACACACACACACTAGCCGTGACTTCAGGCAGACGCTAGAATAAGTTTCTGATTGACAGAGGGAGGGCTTTGCATAGGTGCTTTGTTGCGTATTTTGCGTGACTTGTTCTGTTCTGGAACAGTATACGGTGCATTCTGAAAGTATTCAGACCCTCTGACTTTTTCCACATTTTGTTACGTTACAGCCTTATTCTAAAATGTATTAAATTGTTTTTTTCCTGATCAATCTACACACAATACCTCATAATGACAAAGCAAAAACAGGTTTTTAGATTTTCTTGCAAATGTATAATAAAAAAACAGTTATCACATTTACATAAGTATTCAGACCCTTTACTCTGTACTTTGTTGAAGCACCTTTGGAAGTGATTACAGTCTTGAGTCTTCTTGGGTATGACGCTACAAACTTGGCACACCTGAGACGTACTTCCGGCGCCGACAGAGATGGCCGCCTCGCTTCGCGTTCCTAGGAAACTATGCAGTTTTTTGTTTTTTTACGTGTTATTTCTTACACTAGTACCCCAGGTCATCTTAGGTTTCTTTACATACAGCCGACAAGAACTACTGAATATAAGATCAGCGTCAACTCACCATCAGTACGACCAAGAATATGTTTTCCGCGATGCGGATCCTGAGTTCTGCCTTACAACCAGTGTAACCGAGTGGATTACATGCAGCGACCAAAAAAAAAAAACGGGTACTGGACTTCCTGACGGGCCGCCCCAGGTGGTGAGGGTAGGCAACAACATCTCCTCCCCGCTGATCCTCAACACTGGGGCCCCACAAGGGTGCGTTCTGAGCCCCTCCCCTGTACTCCCTGTTCACCCACGACTGCGTGGCCATGCACGCCTCCAACTCAATCATCAAGTTTGCGGACGACACAACAGTGGTAGGCTTGATTACCAACAACGACGAGACGGCCTACAGGGAGGAGGTGAGGGCCCTCGGAGTGTGGTGTCAGGAAAATAACCTCACACTCAACGTCAACAAAACTAAGGAGATGATTGTGGACTTCAGGAAACAGCAGAGGGAACACCCCCCATCCACATCGATGGAACAGTAGTGGAGAGGGTAGCAAGTTTTAAGTTCCTCGGCATACACATCACAGACAAACTGAATTGGTCCACTCACACAGACAGCATCGTGAGGAAGGCGCAGCAGCGCCTCTTCAACCTCAGGAGGCTGAAGAAATTCGGCTTGTCACCAAAAGCACTCACAAACTTCTACAGATGCACAATCGAGAGCATCCTGGCGGGCTGTATCACCGCCTGGTATGGCAACTGCACCGCCCTCAACCGTAAGGCTCTCCAGAGGGTAGTGAGGTCTGCACAACGCATCACCGGGGGCAAACTACCTGCCCTCCAGGACACCTACACCACCCGATGCTACAGGAAGGCCATAAAGATCATCAAGGACATCAACCACCCGAGCCACTGCCTGTTCACCCCGCTGTCATCCAGAAGGCGAGGTCAGTACAGGTGCATCAAAGCTGGGACCGAGAGACTGAAAAACAGCTTCTATCTCAAGGCCATCAGACTGTTAAACAGCCACCACTAACATTGAGTGGCTACTGCCAACACACTGTCAATGACACTGACTCTACTCCAGCCACTTTAATCATGGGAATTGATGGGAAATTATGTAAATATATCACTAGCCACTTTAAACAATGCTACCTTATATAATGTTACTTACCCTACATTGTTCATCTCATATGCATACGTTGATACTGTACTCTATATCATCGACTGCATCCTTATGTAATACATGTATCACTAGCCACTTTAACTATGCCACTTGGTTTACATACTTATCTCATATGTATATACTGTACTCGATATCATCTACTGTATCTTGCCTATGCTGCTCTGTACCATCACTCATTCATATATCCTTATGTACATATTCTTTATCCCCTTACACTGTGTATAAGACAGTAGTTTTTTTTTTTTTTTTGGAATTGTTAGTTAGATTACTTGCTCGTTATTACTGCATTGTCGGAACTAGAAGCACAAGCATTTCGCTACACTCGCATTAACATCTGCTAACCATGTGTATGTGACAAATAAAATTTGATTTGATTTGATTTGATTTGATTTGATTTATTTGGGGAGTTTCTCCCATTCCACTCTGCAGATCCTCTCAAGCTCTGTCAGGTTGGATGGGGAGCGTTGCTGCACAGCTATTTTAGGTCTCTCCAGAGATGTTCGATCGGGTTCAAGTCCGGGCTCTAGCTGGGCCACTCAAGGACATTCAGAGACTTGTCCCGAAGCCACTCCTGCATTGTCTTGACTGTGTGCTTGAGTTGTTGCCCTGCTGGAAGGTGAACCTTCACTTCCCTGACCAAGGCCCTTCTCCCCCGATTGTTCAGTTTGGCCGTGGCGGCCAGCTCTAGTAAGAGTCTTGTTGGTTCCAAACTTCTTCCATTTTAGAATGATGGAGGCCACTGTGTTCTTGGGGACCTTCAATGCTGCAGAAACTTTTTGGTATCCTTCCCCAGATCTGTAACTCGACACAATCCTGTCTCTGAGCTCTACGGACAATTCCTTCCACCTCATGGCTTGGTTTTTGCGCACTGTCAGCTGTGGGACCTTATATAGACAGGTTTGTGCCTTTCCAAAACATGTCCAATCAATTGAATTTACCACAGGTGGACTCCAATCAGGTTGTAGAAACATCTCAAAGATGATCAATGGAAACAGGATGCACCAGAGCTCAATTTCGAGTCTCATAGCAAAGGGTCTGAATACTTATGTAAATAAGGTTTTTCTGTGTATTTTTTTTATAAACCTGTCTTAACCTGTTTTCCCTTTGTCATTATGGCGTACTGTGTCTAGATTGCTGAGAAAAAGATCAAAATATTGAATCATATTTAGAATTGATGTAACGTAACAAAATGTGGAAAAAGTCAAGGGGTCTGAATACTTTCCGAATGCACTGTAGATCACTTTTGTTCCTGGGTTCTGATTTTGTTCCATGAAAAATGTCAATCTTTTTACATTTTTTGGTTCTGTTCTCTGAACCGGTTCTAACCCCTACCTGCAATGCTGTTGCTGTATCTCATTGCATTTTTAATTTGATCATAGGGTGACTTGATCACTGGTAATGTAATTACATTCCACTCTGATGCTCTGCTTGCAGAACGATCTAATAGCTTAGAATTGCAGCTTCCAGGAAGTGTGAGTTACCATGACTTCATAGGTCAGGTGCAGCGGAGGATGCTGAGGGGAGGACGGCTCATAATAATCGCTGGAACGTAAATGTAATGGAATCGCATAAAACCATGTGATGTATTTGATACCATTCCACTGATTCCTCTCCAGCGATTACCACGAGCCCGTCCTCCCCAATTAAGGTGCCACCAACCTCCCGTGGTCAGGAGAAAAACAGTAGGTCAGCCCAGGCAACCACATGATGAACCAGGCTTATTCAATTAACTAGGGTGCCATGTTCATGACCTAGCCAGTGGAAGAGTAATATAGACCGCTGACATGGTTCTTTATTTGACATGACATGTCTATTATCTTGATGTTTTGTAACATTTGGAATTATTATGGATCCCCATTACTCTTCCTGGGTTCCCAGCAAAAATGTTGTAAACATTACAATACCTTCATTACAGAATTCACAACACACTAACTCCACTACCACATATCTACATGTAAAAGACCCTGAATATACACTGAATCTCCCCTAGAGAGGCTTTGCTTAGCACATCATACCTTCATCGCAAAATATCCTGCAAGATGGCATTTTCCCTCGCCGTAGCGAATTCATAAGCTCTGTGTCGAGCACTATGACTGCTTTGCGTGTATCTTCTTCCTTGCACTGCAGTTAGGATATCTCAATCTCCCTCAGTGTGTATGTGTCCCGCTGAACTCATGAGTTATGAGTCTGAATGTGCTCATTTCAGGCATTTCCTGTTTTTGTTGTTTTTCGCCAACCCCATTGAGTAGGTGGAACTCTAAGCATAACATGCTAATGTATCAATCCAACACATGAGAAGGAGTGAGAGAGACACAGGTTAGTTACATAGGGTGATGGTTTCCTTACACATGGTAGTTACATAGGGTGATGGTTTCCTTACACATGGTAGATACATAGGGTGATGGTTTCCTTTGACTCAATGAAACCTAGCCAGTAGTGCTCAGTGATTAACTGAAATGTTGGTAATTTTCCCATTTTTAAGCAACTAGTGCGTTCAATTATTTTAATTCCATTTCGTAATTTTCGTAAGTCATGTAATAAAAGCTAGAAGCGTCTTATATGGTGAGCTACCTTGTGGCTATGACAGGCAAGCCCCATACTATTGTGGAGGACTTAGTTCTTCCTGCTGCCGGGATATGGCTGGGACAATGCTGGGGGAAAGGCTACACAGACAATGCCTTCATCAAACATCACTGTTTCACGACACATCAGTGATATGGCAGGAGATGTTTTGAAATCAAATCAAATTTATTTACATAGCCCTTCTGACATCAGCTGACATCTCCAAGTGCTGTACAGAAACCCAGCCTAAAACCCCCAAACAGCAAGCAATGCAGGTGTAGAAGCACGGTGGCTAGGAAAAACTCCCTAGAAAGGCCAAAACCTAGGAAGAAACATTGAGGAACCAGGCTATGAGGGGTGGCCAGTCCTCTTCTGGCTGTGCCGGGTGGAGATTATAACAGAACATGGCCAAGATGTTCAAATGTTCATAAATGACCAGCATGGTCAAATAATAATAATCACAGTAGTTGTTGAGGGTGCAACAAGTCAGCACCTCAGGAGTAAATCTCAGTTGGCTTTTCATAGCCGATCATTAAGAGTATCTCTACCACTCCTGCTGTCTCTAGAGAGTTGAAAACAGCAGGTCTGGGACAGGTAGCACGTCCGGTGAACAGGTCAGGGTTCCATAGCCGCAGGCAGAACAGTTGAAACTGGAGCAGCAGCACGGCCAGGTGGACTGGGGACAGCAAGGAGTCATCATGCCAGGTAGTCCTGAGGCATGGTCCTAGGGCTCAGGTCCGCCTCCGAGAGAAAGAGAGAATTATTGAGAGCATACTTAAATTCACACAGGACACCGGATAACACAGGAGCAATACTCCAGATATAACAGACTGACCCTAGCCCTCCGACACATAAACTACTGCAGCATAAATACTGGAGGCTGAGACAGGAAGGGTCGGGAGAAACAGTTACTGCTTCGCATACAAGCCAGTGAATTACATGCATTACAGCTGGATGAGTAAACAGATGTGGCGGGCCTGGCACAGCTCCTGGTATATGTCCGTTACGTTTATGGGGGGACAATTAAGGAAGACGTCCTCTTCTGCAAACCGTTGGTAACCAGGACAGCATGAGAGGATATTTTTAAAGTACTGGACAGCTTTGTGACATCAAATGGACTTTGGTGGTCAAGATGTGTTGGTATCTTTACTGATGGTGCAAAAGCCATGACAGGGAGACATAGTGGAGTGGTAACGCGCGTGCAAGCACTCCCGACGCCACTTGGGTACACTGCAGCATCCACCAAGAGGCTCTTGCTGTCAAGGGAATGCCTGACCTATAAGAGCATTCTTATGTTTAATAAATGTATTGTATAGTGTGTGTGGCAGGCTTACAATTATGACAAAAAAAACTAAATTTGAGAGTGCACTGACCCTGGTGCTAAAGGGGTTACACAGCTGGAGGTTGAATGTTTGAAGGGGTACGGGACTACAAAGTTTGGGAACCACTGATTTAAGTGATTGATAGTTTCTATTTAGCAGTCACAAACGTATGCCTTATTTACTTTGAAGAAATACAAAACAGTGATTTTTTTCAGACAGCATAGGCAGCATCTCTGTAGAGATGAGATGATGACTCAAATAATAAAGTCATCAAATAAAACAAATGTAATATACACATCAACTGAAATATTTTAATAAAGTAAAGTAATGAGAATAAATGTTGGTAAATAAGTGATAAGCAGTAATGGACAGTCACTACCATCATGGGACTTTTATTCATTGTTTTATTCTGTGTTGTTACAGAACTCAACCCACATAGTGCATTTAACATTTAAAAAACGGAAATCGAAAACCATGATTATTTTTATTTATTTAAAATTGAACCAACCGTAAAAAGCACTAATCTCTCAGCACTACTACCCAGATGTTGTGCCGGAATGGCTGTCCCAAGGGCAAGTTGTGCAATGTCGAGTGTGTGGGGGAAATATGTTGTTGTGGTCAACCAGAGACATCCTAATCGTCAAAGGTCCACGTCGAGAGACTCACTTAATTTCAGAAGTTAAATTATGGATGAGACGTCAAGTCATAAGTACATAATGGGACTGTTAAACATTTTACTCCTGCAGCTGCATTTGTATGTAAAAAAACAAAACAAAAAAAACATTGAAGACAATTACCGTTGAAGTATTTCAAACTTCAACGGGTGACTTTACATCAGCTACATCAGTGTGGGAACATGCTCATTGGACAGTCAATGTTCCCACATGTTCCCGCACTCACTTTTGACTCCCATCTGTACGAGCAGTCAACCAACTAGGGATAGGAACCTTCAGACAAGTCACACTTCTGCTCTTTTACCTCATAAAGTAGATGACGACTGTTGAATAAATTAAGCAACGCCAATGTTTTTATAAGTCAGTCTCTGTTAAATTGTTGTTGAGTCAACTGACTAAGTTCTGTCTCTTTCCACCACTTTCTTAAAGCCCGAAGGAAAACTTTTGTTCATTTGGTTCACATTTTAAAAAAAAGTTTTTAGTCCTGAAAAAGAAACTCATTCAGATACCGTTTTTATATATGGTTTCTTTATGTGAATTTGCTTAATCCACCAAAACATAAAATTGCTTTCATGGTTGGGAAAACTTCATCTGCATATTGATTAAAAAGAACACTGTCTGTGTCCCTGAGGCTATGTCAGGGCTTAGGCCTCCCCGGATTTGAGAGATGCAGCCCATTTTTCCACTGTTGGAGTCAATAATCTGCTTCGCTCCGCGGTAATGAGTGTATCTATGTACATCTGCTATGTTTAATTCATTTCATATCCTCTTAGAAGGGGCAGCCTACCTTTCGCTGCTCATTTGTCATAAGTCGTAGCCGTGATTTCTTCAAAGTGTTTTTAGGTCTTGTTTTTTGGATGCTACTTGTTTTTTGGATGCTATTTACAGTATATGTACTAAGATGTTGTGCTGTAAATTTCATATTTACTAAAGATGGCAAACAAGAAATCCATGAAGTGGTATAAAGAGAGGTATCTCTCATTCAATCTATTCTCATTGTGTTTTCAAGAGTAATCAATGAAGTGATATACACTAGAGGTCGACCGATTATGATTTTTCAAAACCGATACCGATTTTTAAAAATGTATTAATTTATTTGTAATAATGACAATTACAACAATACTGAATGAACACTTACTTTAACTTAATATAATACATCAATAAAATCAATTTAGCCTCAAATAAATAATGAAGCATGTTCAATTTGGTTTAAATAATGCAAAAACAAAGTGTTGGAGAAGAAAGTAAAAGTGTAATATGTGCCATGTAAAAAAGCTAACGTTTAAGTTCCTTGCTCAGAACATGAGAACATATGAAAGCTGGTGGTTCCTTTTAACATGAGTCTTCAATATTCCCAGGTAAGAAGTTTTAGGTTGTAGTTATTATAGGAATTATAGGACTATTTCTCTCTATACCATTTGTATTTCATATTCCTTTTTTTGTGTGTTTTTTTTTGTTTTTTTTGATATTTACCCCATTTTTCTCCCCAATTTCGTGGTATCCAATTGTTAATAGTTACTATCTAGTCTCATCGCTACAACTCCCGTATGGGCTCGGGAGAGACGAAGGTCGAAAGCCATGCGTCCTCCGAAACACAACCCAACCAAGGAGCACTGCTTCTTAACACAACCCGGAAGCCAGCCGCACCAATGTATTGGAGGAAACACCGTACACCTGGCGACCTGTTTAGCGCGCACTGCGCACTGCACTGCGCCCGGCCATACCGTTGACTATTGGATGTTCTTATAGGCAGTTTAGTATTGCCAGTGTAACAGTATAGCTTCCGTCCCTCTCCTCGCCCCTACCTGGGCTCGAACCAGGAACACATTGACAACAGCCACCCTCGAAGCAGCGTTACCCATTGCTCCACAAAAGCCGTATACCTTTGTGTATTGATTTTAGAAAGGCATTGATGTTTATGGTTAGGTACAATTGTGCAACGATTGTGCTTTTTTCACAATTGCGCTTTTGTTAAGTCATCCCCGTTTGGCAAAGTTGGTCTTCACACAGTTTGCAACAAGCCAGGCGGCCCAAACTGCTGCATATAGCCTGACTCTGTTGCACAGAACGCAAGAGAAGTGACACAATTTCCCTAGTTAAAAGAAATTCATGTTAGCAGGCAGGCAATATTAACTAAATATGCAGGTTTAAAAATATATACTTGTGTATTGATTTTAAGAAAGGCGTTGATGTTTATGGTTAGGTAGACATTGGTGCAACGACAGTGCTTTTTTCGCGAATGGCCTTGTTAAATAACCGTTTGGAAAAGTCGGCTATGATTCAATGATAAATTAACAGGCACCGCATCGATTATATGCAACGCAGGACAAGCTAGATAAACTAGTAATATCATCAACCATGTGTAGTTAACTAGTGATTATGTTAAGATTGATTGTTTTTTATAAGATACATTTAATGCTAGTTAGCACCTTACCTTGGCTCCTTGCTGCACTCACATAACAGTTAGTCAGCCTGCCACGTAGTCTCCTCGTGGAGTGCAATGTAATCGGCCATGATCCGTGTCCAAAAATGCTGATTACCGATTGTTATGAAAACTTGAAATCGGCCCTGATTAATCGGCCATTCGGATTAATCAGTCGACCTCTAATATTCACCTGGTTTAGTGCAAGAGCAGTGTTTTCAAAGAGGTGGCCAGAAATAGCTTCTGGTGAAGTACTGCACATTTTTTACTTGTAATACTGCAAAATATGGAGACAGGTGGTCAAATACGTTCTGCTCAAGGAGGGGTATTCCCATCAATGATGCATCAAGAGTCAATAGATCATACAATGGTATGAAAATGGATTATTCCATTATTTAAGGGATGTTTGATTCTGGAGATTCTGGTCCCAAAATATACTTTCTTCAGAAAGTTTCTTACTTTCTAAGTTTTCTCATGAACTATTCCTTGTCGACATCCAAAACCAAGTTTCCGATTGCTTGCTTTGCTGCCATAGACATGTTTCCTCACAAAATAGAGCCATCATTTTTTATCTAAGCTCACAACAAGTAACAATTGTGATCCTCCTGAAGAAAGAAAAAGCGATTCTCATTCCCTCAGCTCGAAGATATCAATTTCTTTTGTGCCAGGGCTTTCAACATCAATGTCATCTGGCTTTGCAGTATGTAACTCCCTTCTGGCAGCCCATCCAAAGCTGCTGTTAGCTAGTGTTTTTGAACACTTAACTCAAGCTGCTTGTCTGCAAATTGAAGCATATGTGTCTACCCCAGGTGGCTTTGGAGATAGAACTGCTTTTTAAGCTTCCACTGTTTTCCTGTTAGAATCACCACTGAAGATGGAGGCTGTGAAATATTGTCTCAATCTAAGGTATGGAAAATAAAGTTTGTTTTCCGCGCTGTACGATCATAGAATTTCCATATGGGCGAATAGGAACGTAGGAAAATCCTCACACGTTGAGAGGAATATAAGAGTGTTTTATACATTTTGTCAGTAGATGTTTTATAGCCTCCTCTACTGGAAGGAGTGTTTGTGGGTTAAGGAAAGGAATTGTTTACATGGGTGGGGGAGTCTTGGTGGGGAACGGGCCAATGGGTGTATTTCCCTGTGGGTCCCGTTTTTTGTTTCACTTCTATGGGTTTATTAACACTAAAGATAACAATTACATCATTAATAGTTCATTCAGTTTTTTTTTGTTGGAATCGTTAGAATCTTGGAATTTAAAAGGCCTATACTGACCTATTAGTTCAAGAACATTGGGAAAGGGCCGCACTCCAAAACATTTTGTCACGACTTCCGCCGAAGTTGGCTCCCCTGCCTGTTCGGGCGGTGCTCGGCGGTCGTCGTCACCGTCCTACTAGCCACTACCGATCCCTTTTTCGTTTGTCTGTTGGTTTTGTGTTATTAGTTTCACCTATGTGTATTTTAGTTTAATTAGCTTCCCTATATGTAGTAGGTTGTCCCGCCCTTGTTTTGTGCGGGATTGTTTTTGTTACTCTGTTGGATTGTGGTTTCCATGTGTGTATTCTCCGGACTCTTTGGTCCTGTGTTTGGGCTGGTCTATGCGCCCTGTATATTGGCGCGACCATTTTTTGGAGGAGAATAAATTACGATATACTGAACCCTGCTCTCTGCGCCTGATTCCAACCCACCACTCCTAGTATCTCATGACACATTTCTTAAATAAAGGACAAAAAGACATCACCTCATTTCACCTTTTTATTTTTGGCCGGACAGGCTAACGCATTTCGGCAGTTATGCCCTCATCAGAGCATGAATAGAGAACCATTTGTACAAACTGGCTACATCATCCCCAAACAAAACTAAAGGTGTGATCACAATGAGACATAAGAAACTCAAAATTATTATCTTGGGGAAAGGCGAAGACCAAGAAGGCACATTGGCTTTCCTTAAATGTATCCATAATGGAAAGAAAATTGCCTTTATTAATGTGTATGCTCCAAATTCATGTGATCCTACATTTTTTGATTGTCTGAACAGCATATTGTTAGAATTAAATGTATTCCATCTGGTTATTGGGACAAACATGAATGCCATTTTGGACATGCAGGACAAATCTAATAAGAACAACTACTAATCCAAATGCAACCAAGGCTCTCCAACATATACTCTCTGATTAGAACCACATTGATGCCTGGCGATTTATGCCCGTTCAGGCATAAATCATTCTCACAAATCGATTTCATGCATTATCTACACCTCTATTTACTTTCATCAAGAAAATTGAAATTCTACATAAGAGCTTGTCTGACCACCATGCTTACTACTGCCAACTTCACATTTCCGATTCTCTTATAAGTTCCAGAATATGGTGTTTCAAAATTTCATTGCTACAAAATCCTGCATTCTGTGATCAATTTGACATTTAACTAAATTAATTCATAATGATCAATAACAATTTGTGGATGGCCCCTGGAGGCCACCAAAGGTTTTATTAAAAATAATGCCGCTGTATTTGCATCTGGGATGATTATATCACAATTAAAGAATATATTAGAATTGTAAATGTTGTTACCTGTGTTAGAGCGTTCTCAACAAACACTCTTTTCAGACCAGGTAACTATATTACCCTTTCCAAAGTCAAGACAGAATTACATTTATTGATAAGACAGAGAGCAAAATTAGCCATCCATCGATTAAGACTCAACCATTACTTTCATAATAATTGATCCAGTCGTCTACTGGCCAACAAGCTACTCAGTAATGATCAATTAGCTGATATAGCAACTATTGAATCTGAAACATAGGAATTACTATCAGAACCCAAATTAATCAAAGAATCTCCCTCTTCTATAAAGAACTTTGATTGTAAATCCACACCAAGCCAGACTGAGTCCTTTCTAAAAGACTTAATTCCTTTTTTCTCAACAGAGGAAGCCACCTCGCTGGGAGCCGAAATCTCTCTCAATTAACTCAAAAGGGCATTGATAGCATGAATAAAGATACATCACCTGGATGGGACAGTATTCCTCTTGAGGTCTATTTAAAATGTTGGAATCCATTTGGTCCACTATTGCTCAAAATTATTAATACGGCCGTTCACAAAGGTTCATTTGGGAGAGATGTGAATGCAGCCCTAATTTCGCTTTTATAACGCCCTGTGTTCTCATTATCGCTCCCTATCTTTGATAAACACAAAATGTTGTTGTCTTGTCTCGAGACTAACTTACCCAAAATGATCCACACGGACCAAAGCGGCATTGTTAAAAAGTGTTTAACCTCGGATAGCCTCCGTCAACTATTACACATAATTCTTCATCAGAAACAACAGCTTTCTTGGGCTGTATTATCTCTAGTTGTAGAAAAAATCTTTTGATAGACTAGAATGGTCATATCTCTGGTCTGTCTTGGAACATACGAGAATTGAAATACTTATATTATATGCCAATCCCTCAGCCATAGTTATAACAGGCAATATCTGCTCTGCTCCGTTCAGAGGTAATCCAATTTATTATCTATGGAACCTCTGGCCCAGGTAATTCATCAATTTTGGGGCGGCAGGTAGCAAGTGGTTAGAGCGTTGGACTAGTAACCGAAAGGTTACTAGTCCAACGAAAGGTTGCAAGATCGAATCCCCAAGCTGACAAGGTAAAAATCTACCCCTGAACAAGGCAGTTAACCCACTGTTCCTGAGCGCCCCTTTCCCTCCTGAACCCAGTGGGATCCGTCTCTCCTTGCCCCAGGAGTACGACGGAAGGGCTGTGAACTGCCAGGGTTTTTTGTTACTCCTGCGCCCAGGAGTTCGCCCTGGAGTTTAGGACCCTGGCTGCCAGCGCGGGATGGAACAACAGGGCCCAAATCGACCATTATCGTTGCAGTCTGCGCGAGGACGTCCGTCGGGAGCTGGCATGCAGAGACACTACCCTCACATTTGACCAGCTGGTGGACCTGTCCATCCGGCTTGACAACCAGCTGGCTACTCGCGGACGTTCAGATCGGGGTCTGGTGGTTCCATCCTCCCGCACCCCCTTCTCCAATTCCCATGGAGCTGGGAGGGGCGGAGCGCAGGGAGTCCGGAGGGTGTTCCCGCTCGTGCACCATCTGTGGCGTGGAGGTCACACTGCCGGTCGGTACCGGGTTGGTTCCTCTGGGAATTGAGGCAGCAGGCAGGGTGCTCTGGCATCACCCCAGGTGAACCGGCACCATTCTCACCCAGAGCCCTCATGTTGTTCATATGTTTGTGTCTGTTACGTTCCCTGAATTTTCCCCACATTTCCAGCATAAGGCGCGGCTGGGAATTTTATTGATTGTGCTTTAGCCAATAGGATCCCTATTGTTCCCGTGCATGTGCCCTTCCCCGTTCACGCCTTAGATAGTCGACCATTAGGGTCAGGGTTGATTAGGGAGGTCACCGCGCCGTTGGGCATGGTGACGCAGGGGTTCATACGGAGAGAATTAGTCTCTTCCTTATTGAATCTCCTGCGTTTGCCGTGGTGCTGGGCCTACCCTGGTTAGCTTGTCATAACCCCACTGTTTCTTGGCCACAGAGGGCTCTCACTGGGTGGTCGCGAGAGTGCTCAGGTAGGTTTTAGGGGTTTCCGTTGGTGCTATTATGGTGGAAAGTCCAGACCAGGTCTCCACCGTGCGCATTCCCCCTGAATATGCCGATTTGGCTCTCGCCTTCTCCAAAAAGACGGCGAATCAATTAACACCTCATCGACGGGGCGATTGTGCGATAGATCTCCTGGTATACGCTGCACTTCCCAGGAGTCACCTGTATCCCCTCTCACAGGCGGAGACAGAGGCTATGGAAACATATGTCTCCGAATCCCTACTTCAGGGGTACATTCGGTCCTCCACTTCACCTGCCTCCTCGAGTTTCTTTTTTGTGAAGAAGCAGGAGGGAGGTCTATGCCCGTGTATTGACTATCGGGGTCTGAATCAGATCACTGTGAGGTATAGCTGCCCGCTACCGCTCATAGCCACAGCGATAGAGTCAATACACGGGGCGCTCTTCTTCACAAAATTGGATCTCAGGAGCGCTTACAATCTGGTGCGTATCCGAGAGGGAGACGAGTGGAAGACACCTTTCAGTACCACCTATGAGTACCTCGTCATGCCGTACGGGTTGATGAATGCGCCATCAGTCTTCCAAGCCTTTGTAGACGAGATTTTCAGGGACCTGCATGGGCAGGGTGTAGTGGTGTATATTGAGACATTTTGATATACTTCTGTTTTTCCAACAGTCCGTCTCCTTTCTAGGGTATCGCATTTCCATTTCAGGGGTGGAGATGGTGTGACCGCATTGCAGCCGTGCGTAATTGGCCGACCCACTTTAGCTAAGGACTTGAGGGTTTATGTTTCCTCATGCTCGGTGTGCGCCCAGTGCAAGGCTCCTAGACACCTGCCCAGAGGTAAGTTACAACCCTTACCCGTTCCACAACGGCCACCTGTCGGTGGATTTCCTGACCGATCTTCCTCCTTCACAGGGTAACACAACGTATCCGGGTCATTGTGGATCGTTTTTCGAAGTCCTGTCGTCTCCTCCCGTTGCTCGGTCTCCCTACGGCCCTACAGACTGCGGAGGTATTTACACACGTCTTCCGGCACTACCGGGTGCCTGAGGATATAGTGTCTGATCGGGGTCCCCAGTTCACCTCGAGGGTCTGGAGGGCGTTCATGGAACGTCTGGGGGTCTCGGTCAGCCTTACCTCAGGTTTTCACCCCGAGAGTAACGGGCAGGTGGAGAGAGTTAATCAGGATGTGGGTAGGTTTCTGAGGTCTTATTGCCAGGACCGGCCGGGGGAGTGGGCAGCGTTCGTGCCCTGGGCAGAGATGGCCCAGAACTCGCTCCGCCACTCCTCCACTAACCTTTCTCCCTTCCAGTGTGTATTGGGGTATCAGCCGGTTCTGGCTTCTTGGCATCAGAGTCAGACCGAGGCTCCTGCGGTGGACGACTGGTTCCGGTGCGCGGATGAAACATGGGAGGCCACCCATGTCCACCTTCAGCGCGCCGTACTGCGCCAGAAAGTGGGCGCAGACCTTCACCGCAGTGAGGCCCCGGTGTTGGGGGACCGAGTCTGGCTCTCGACCCGAAACCTGCCCCTCCGCCTGCCCTGTCGGAAGCTGGGTCTGCAGTTTGTGGGGCCATTTAAAGTCCTGAGGAGAGTGAACGAGGTATGTTCAGGTTACAGCTTCCCCCTGATTACCGCATTAACCCCTCATTCCACGTGTCTCTCCTCAGGCCGGTGGTGGCTGGCCCACTCCAGGAGCCTGAGGTACGGGAGGTTCCTCCGCCCCCTCTGGACATCGAGTGGGCCCCGGCGTAATCCGTTCATTCCATACTGGATTCGAGATGTCGGACGAGGTGCCTTCAGTACCTCATGGACTGGGAGGGGTATGGTCCGGAGGAGAGATGCTGGGTTTCGGTGGAGGACTTATTGGATCCTTCTGTGCTGCGAAATTTCCACCTTCTCCATCCGGATCGCCCTGCGCCTCGCCCTCCGTGTTATCCCCGACGTCGGTGCTGATGCGCAGCTGGAGCCGCGGGTGGGGGGGGTGGTGGTACTGTCATGACTTCCGCCGAAGTCGGTCCCTTTCCTTGTTCGGGCGGTGTTCGGCGGTCAACATCACCGACCTTCTAGCCATCACTGATCCATTATTTATTGGTTTTCATTGGTTTTGTGCTGTTTTCCTTCACACCTGGTTCCAATCCCATGTTGTGTATTTGACACTTTGTTTCCCCTCATGTCCTTGTCGGAGATTGTTTTATTGTATATGATTGTGCTAGTATGTGTTGGTGTGCGATGGGTTTTGTACCTACTTTGTTATTTTTATATATTTAGATTTTTGGAGTTTGGTCAGCACTTATTAAACAACTCCGTTTATACCAAGTTCGTTCTCCTGCGCCTGACTTCCCTGCCTCCAACATGCACCCATTACAATGAATCTAACCAAATCAGCCCAACTGCCTCCCAAGACCCCGATGGAGGACTCCATCTCTACTTATGGAATCCCAATCGTTTCCCATTTTATATATTTGGGAGTAGATATTTCCTTGACTAGATAAAACCATTGACAAAAACTCTCAAATCAATTCAATCCTCCGTAGATTGAATAATATCCCAGTTGCTTTAACCGACAGAATATCTACTATCAAAATAAATATATTGCTGTACCTGCTAATTTGCTGTACCTGCACCAAAACTCCCGTATTTTTCCTTCTTAGCTTGTTCACCTTCTTTTCAAATAGGGAGACAATTTGTTTTTATTACTTTTATTTCCATGACTGATAAAAACTTGCTTTCTCATGGCTTTCTCTTGTCCCTCTACAGCAGACACATGGTGAGCAATATGTTTGGACAATGAAATCGCAATAATATCACAGTATCGGGCCTCCTGGGCGACGTCATCAGCACTACGCCTACAAATCTCCAGAATACTTGTGTTTTGGGAGCGAGAGGCTCCTTTTTACATGAAACGTTGGAGAAAAATAAATTCCTAGTGTGTGTGGAACGTGTTTTCTGGCTTCATAAATACTAGTCAGCTAGCTTAAGAAAAAAACGATTTATGCTAAACAGTTCGCAAACCCTTTAGCTTTGCTAGCTAGCTTGCTGGCTAGTTACAGAGGTTAGCTGGCTAGTTACAGAGGTTAGCTGGCTAGTTACAGAGGTTAGCTGGCTAGTTACAGAGGTTAGCTGGCTAGTTACAGAGGTTAGCTGGCTAGTTAGCTACAGTAGCTGCCATCAAGTTGTTCTTGTGTTGTTATCAGATTTAGCCTGTTCCACCATTTGCTGAATGTATATAGGCATTTGAATTTAGCGTGGAATAAGGCAATCCGGACACAATGTGGACATGTTAGACACATTTAAATGTAGGTGTAGATGCATGATGAGTTCGGAATTAGAGGATCAGACCTACATGATCAGAATACAAAAGCTGCATAAACTGTCAAGTGTAGACACGGCCTCTGAAACACTTTTTTGTGAATACAGGCCTTGATGGAGGTCTTGTGAAATAAGTTGAGATGTGTTTCGCTTTTATGACACGCAGGTTGACTCACCACTGTCCATTCAGAGTATTGAAGAATTGAGGCTGTTGTTTCCTCTCTCTAAAGCTCCTAAACACTATAATAAGAATTAAATATATACTGCACACAGGACAGTCTGCCAAAGAGGGAGAGACTAATTGAGACCGTCATTCAGGGCATGTGTGTTGCCTGTTTTGCATGTTAGTTTGGCATTAATACGTGTGACATATCAGTTTGCAAACAATGTAAAAAAAAAAAAAATTAAATCATGAGTTAATAAACCCGCATACAAACATGGTCTCTTTTTTGCTTTCCTGAGTAAGGCAGCTCTAAAATGCAATTATTTCAGCCTAGCTCAGTGCTTTCTGTGGTGGTGGGGCAGCCAGCGGAAAATATGTTCTCTAGTTGCATCGTGATTGGCTCAGTGTTCTGTCACTCATGGGGACACTACGTCACCGCAAAATCTACAGGGGGGAGCTCGAAAATTTAATTCCCTTGGGTGCTGCCATAGAATTACATTAGAAGTGTCCATCCAAGAAGGTTATTGGCCACAGATAAAATGACGTCAAATCACGTTATATCTTTGATTGGACTGACATCAACATCATACTTTCACAATCTTAGCTAGCAGTCATCATCATTAATGAAGTCGACAATCTACTGCCAAATCCTTTTCAATCCTTGTCATATGAAGAGAAATTCTGAAGAGAAATTATAGATAAAACGTATCGGTGCTCATCGGCCATTGGGCATAAACATTACACAACAGTTGGAAATCGCAGATTCAACAATGAGTGGTTTGGAAGTAATCAGGGAACTCTGAAAGAAATGTGCTCCGACTGGGAAAATACATTTTGAACGGTCATCCAACTCGGAATTCCAAGTCTTTCTAGAGCTCCGACCTGAGATCACTAACGTCATGATTCAACCTTGTTTTTTTCCAGAGTTCCCATTTGTCTTGAAAGCAGCATATATCCAGAGAATGCCAGACTTTGCTAACTAAATTTGCCCACGAACGAAATTATGTAATATGTCAGGGAGATATTTATACTATAGCACAGTAATACTACATGTATGTAAGGTGTTAGTAGCCCATGTGTCTCACCCTAATAATTTGGTCCCCTTTTCCCCTTCATAATTTAGCCTACTGTTCTTGGTGGTGCACATGTAGCCTATAGCCTGTTTTAGAGAAATATCATCATCAAATATTGTAAGAGTTTTCATTGTCTACTTATATGCCCCCTTTATTTATCCTACGGTTCTGACTTGGTGTAGATGGAGAATACTGTAGAGGGAGAATTCTGTCGCTGTACATTTCAAAAGTGCTGAACAAATAGTTATATTGACTAGCTCGCTCATTAATGTCTTAATCCAAATTACGAATTGCTTCTTATCCGTTCGTCATCCCATTATGCCGTAGTTTGTACATCTCAATTGTCAGTAGAGACCACATTTGTGACCTGATTCAGGAAACTAGGCATATGTGGCAAGTCACAATTTTGTTTCAGGAAGTCAGCCATATCAACTATGTTTTTTTTAAAGGCAGTAAATAGGCTGAATGAATTGTTTCGCTGCCAGAAAAGGCACTGCTGATAGCCATGTGTAGCAGTGGTAAGGTGTTGGGACAACTTTTTTGGGGCACTGTTTGTCACCATTATAGTTCAATTAATGTATTGGTTCGTGTTGTGTTAGAGCAGCACTTTGTGAATACGGGCCCTGGAGTATTTGGTTTGGTTATGTTGCCTATCACGGTGTAAGTAGTGTTGTGTAGTGGCTTTGCTGGCAAACATAAAACAAACAAATTGGGGCATTTGCCCCACCAAGATATACATGCTAAAATTTCCACTTTGAGACATACCATGCCTGAACAGAGAGGACCATGCTGCCTTCAGTGGTTAGCCCTAAATTGACTTCCACTTGTTTCTATAAAAAATCTTCAAGGCACACACTATTTCCTCTTGATTTCTTGCTAGTCTGAGTTCTAAGAACCCGTAGGCAAAAAACACACAGCTGGCGGCATCAAACATTGAAACCAATTGAGGCCTAATTTATTAGGCACTAGGGCAACCCAGGAACTAATTCAGCCCTGTACCAACTAAGGAGAAAAGGTACATATCCATAGGCACTGCTACTGAAGTATTGTACATATCCCCCTCCAAAAGAAGGCTTCACTGTGAAGAGGGTGCGCATCAGGGGTGTGTGGTAGTACCATTTAGATGTCACTGAAAGCTGTTGTAGCCACGCCTACTACACAGATGGCTTTTTGGAGAGCTCTCTTGGCTCACTGTCATTCCCCACTCAGTCCGGTCTGTTTGAGGCTCTCCTCTCCACTCATCCAATTCACCATAGAGAAGCACTTACTAGGGATTTATGCTTTGGCTTTCTGGCCAAGCCCTCTCTGCCCTCTCTCTTAGTCCCAACTCAGAGTAATTTTACCAGATGGTGTTAATGATGTGTGTGCTCAGTTAGGATTTCCCTCAAACATAATGTGGTGTGGGATGAGCACAGACCACTGTCCTGAACAAAGTCAGTTCTGTGAGGAGGCACTGATGAAACCACTGCCATGCTGCTAAATGGGCGTGGCTCTCAGTTGCTCTAGGCAGATGTTGATTGGCTGTCTCTACTGGACACATCTCTGGTGACTGCTCTCTGTAACACGGCCAGGAATGACAACCAAACCTAAAAAACACCTTTCTAATATTGAGTTTAACCTCAGCCCATTGGGGAGTTGCAGCAATGAGCTAAGGTCATAATTAGGGGAGAAAAAGGGTTAAAAAAAATACACTTGTGGCCATACCACCCTGAGCACGCCTGATCTCACCTGGTCTCACCTGAGCACACCTGATCTCATCTGATCTCTCCTGAGCACGCTTGATCTCACCTGGTCTCACCTGAGCACGCCTGATCTCATCTGATCTCACCCGAGCACGCCTGATCTCACCTGAGCACGCCTAATCTCACCTGATCTCGACTGAGCACGCCTGATCTCACCTGATCTCATCTGAGCACGCCTGATCTCACCTGAGCACGCCTGATCTCACCTGATCTCATCTGATCTCGGTCGCTAAGCAAGGGCTGGCCTAGTTAGTACTTGGATGGGAAACCGCCTGGGAATACTAAGGTGCTTTAAACTGAAAAAATAAAACACAAATTAAAAAAATAAGGCATCACAGCTATTTAGGATTTAACAAGCGACATCAATAAAGGGTCACAGCTTTCACCTGGATTCACCTGGATTCACCTGGTCAGTATGTCATGGAAAGAGAAGGTGTCCTTAATGTTTTGTTCACTCAGTGTATATTAAAGAACAGGTTTTCAGTTGAATTTATGACATATGGTTTAAGCCAGAAATATTACAGTGAATGTTCAGCTTTAACTGCATGATTTCCAGGATGGTCCTTAAATGCTGACAGGATTACATACAAAAGCTTTCTTTATTGTCGGCTTAAGAATCTCTCAAGTATCCCTTTGTCAATGGAGTAATGTACTGTATGTGTCAATCAATTTTTTGGTGAGTCAACCACATGTGTACACATTGGGCGGATTGATTCAGTGCCGACTGTTTGCTGGACTCACTCCTAGCTGACTAGAGGCCATGGCAGTGTCAGCAGCTGCTCTAGGTGGGCCGTCGGTCTCTTCTATGAAGCTCTGTCCACGGCTTCGCACTTCAGTGTATAGTGCAGACACAGCAAACCCCATGGTTTGGCAGAAAGGAAGTCAAACCGTCCAGACTTTCACCCCAGACGACCCTAGGCTACTTCTGAACCCGGGGTTCAGCGGGTTTGCGTATGAAATTCATCCTCCTTCTTTGTGTTTTGAGTTCTTTTGAAAATGTGATAATGATTTTCATTGAAAGTGTTTCAGTGTCCTGAGGACACTCAAGAGATGTTCATAGACACATCTTTTTTCTCTCTCTCTCCCTTTCAAGCTTCAAAACACCTGTCAAGTTTGATATCTTAGTGGTACGCTATTCTGCTTTGTCATTTCCCTTCCCAATGTCCTTGAGCGACCACCATGATCCAATGGTGTGGATGGGGATTGTTAAATGGAATTATTATTATTATTATTTTTTTTCATTTTTCCCTCTGAATTTCCCAAGTTTGGTTGCTTTTAGTGTTTGAGTGAGCATGGTACATTTGTTTTAGCCATGTTGCTTGCTTATTAAACTACATAGTCAGTGTCCCGTTTGTATATATCTCAGGAATGTATT
Organism: Oncorhynchus tshawytscha; assembly: GCF_018296145.1. NCBI lineage: Eukaryota > Metazoa > Chordata > Actinopteri > Salmoniformes > Salmonidae > Oncorhynchus > Oncorhynchus tshawytscha. The sequence continues at coordinate 43,202,803 of NC_056448.1, read as the reverse complement.
CCTTCATGCTCACCATGAGTATGTTTTAGGTGTCCGTACAGATGTATGAACAACTACAGTACCAGTCACCTTCTCATTCAAGGGTTTTTCTTTATTGTACTCTTTTGTACATTGTAGAATAATAGTGAAGACATCAAAACTAGGAAATAACACATATGGAATCATGTAGTAACCAAAAAAGTGTTAAATAAATCTAAATATATTTTAGATTTTAGTAACTCAGCCCACTGGTTGTGTGTCATTTACCATAGTAACTCAACCCAGTGCATACCAATGTCAGAATGAATTCTGTTTCAGCAGAGTTTAACCATCCCTACACTCCCCTGTCTGTCACACTACTTTGTAACTTGGCTTTGTTGACTGGTAGTCAATTTGTGAATGAAATTGTTATTTATAAGGGGACAGACATCCTGATCTCCAAAAACTAATTACAGATTGGTACCGAGGAGTTTACCAAACACACCGCAGCTGTGACATGAAAGGGGTCCTTGAATATGAAGCGTTGAGGCTTCGCAGGTGTCTTCATTAAACACTTATTAGGACACTATTTTGACAGCCAAGTAAAACACTTACCGTGCTGTATCGTCTGAGTAAAGGTGACGTCTGACAGCCAAGTAAAACACTTACCGTGCTGTATCGTCTGAGTAAAGGTGACGTCTGACAGCCAAGTAAAAAACTTACCGTGCTGTATCGTCTGAGTAAAGGTGACGTCTGACAGCCAAGTAAAAAACTTACCGTGCTGTATCGTCTGAGTAAAGGTGACGTCTGACAGCCAAGTAAAAAACTTACCGTGCTGTATCGTCTGAGTAAAGGTGACGTCTGACAGCCAAGTAAAACACTTACCGTGCTGTATCGTCTGAGTAAAGGTGACGTCTGACAGCCAAGTAAAACACTCACCGTGCTGTATGGTCTAGTGGTGAGTAAATCTCTAATCCTGGTGTAGAAACATTACAGCTGATCTCATGTTCTCTACTCTTTTCCTTTCATGTTAGTTTCATTTGCTTTGTGACACTTTTACAATGCCACTGAGCACTTGGCAAAACTCCCTAGTCTAAATCACATAGAAGAGCAAGCCTAGGGCACTAGTGATGTTGACTAATTAACAAGGGATATGAATAACCCATTTATGGAGTTGGACTCATTATGGGTACGAAGGGAGGATGTCTGCCATTTCCCTCTGGTCAGGTGAGGATACGTATAGTTTTAACATTAAGTTAGACTCTACCTACATATTACCTCAACTAACCGGTGCCCGCCGCACGTTGACTCTGTACCGGTATATAGTCTCGCTATTGTTATTTTACTGCTGCTCTTTCATTACTTGTTACTTTTATTTCTTATTCTCATCCATGTTTTTGTTGGTTAGGGGCCCATAAGTAAGCATTTCACTGTAAGGTCTATACCTGTTGTATTCGGCGCATGTGACTAATAAAATTTGATTTGATTTGAGAGGTTGTGACACATGCTAGCAACTCTCCACTGACTAGACATCAGGATTAGAAACAGGAGTGGTGTACTGGGGAGTACTTATACTGGTATTCCGATACCAGATGGTAGGTGGTTACTCTCTCTAGTCTCATAAACCAACCAATCCCGGACCCAGCTGAGCATCCACCAATGATCCAACAGACCAGAGAGTAGACCATCTGGTATCGGAATACCAGTTTCCTGTTCCACTGCATCTGGTCAAATGACAATAACTGTAAGGTCATGGAGATGCCCTGAAGGAAAGAATGCTTTAGAAAGTCATTTATAGAAAGCAAAAGCGTGTGGCTGGATGTTCACTGCCCTATCAGGAAGCAATGAGGACATGAGCATTTCTCTGTTTAGATGTGACACAAAGTACAGTTTCTTTGTATCTGAATAGAACCAAAAGAAGTTTAGGCAGAGCCAAAGGAAAGTTTAGGCAGTGCCAGAAGAAGTTTAGGCAGAGCCAGAAGAAGTTTAGGCAGAGCCAGAAGAAGTTTAGGCAGAGACAAAGGAAAGTTTAGGCAGAGCCAGAAGAAGTTTAGGCAGAGCCAAAGGAAAGTTTAGGCAGAGCCAGAAGAAGTTTAGGCAGAGCCAAAAGAAGTTTAGGCAGAGCCAAAATAAGTATTGGGAGGCCCAGCCAGAAGACGTTTAGGCAGAGCTAGAATTCTTGGGAGGCCTTGGCATGTTTCTGCACATCCACCTGACAAACCTAAATGTAGAGTGGAACTGTGCATTTATTCATAGGTGTGGGCCGGCTTTATGATTTATGGTAGCTGGGAAAAGAGCAAGAGCACAGCATGTTAATGGGGAGCTTTACCAGACGGGACTGAGGAAGGCTTTGTGCCGATGGAGAAATGTTGTTGACAGCTTGGAGAAATGTCTTGTCACCCCTCCCAACAGCTCTGCTGTTAGCATGGGCTAGGCTCAGCTCACCTGCTGTAGAATCTCTGAGGGCGAAGCAAATCAGAAGATCCTTGAAATGGCAGATGCCTGCTGTGGTAATGGAGACAGACTGGCAGTACCTGGCCGTAATAATCGCCCTCTCAGGGAATCTACTTCGTACTGTAATTGCTACCCAGAATGCATTCTGTATTCCTGTACATCTGTACGCCAGATCTGAATGTGGCTCACACCTGTGTGAGAAACAGTCTTTCCCTTTACTGACAAATTATTAAAGGAACTGTCCATTGTTTTCAGATTTCTATGAAATCTTATAATGAATTACAATATGAGTGAAATAGTTTTCCTTACAAAGAATGGTTATTCAGTATGTTAAAAATCAGCTTTTCTGTTTTGGAATGGTGTGGGCATACCCCAACAACAGAATGGTCATTAAAATTATTAATGCGAATAGACCGCTGATTAGAGGATGACATTATTTGTTTTGTAAACAGTCTGTTTGAAATAACAATTTGAGGTGTTTAAAAAAAAAAATCAAATTTATGCTTTGACCACAAATACGAGTATAGGAGGAGTCAACAACATTATTTGGGTGTGAATTAACAGAATATTAACTTTTAAAAGTGACATTTTCACTGGACAGTTACTTTAACTCTTAAAGTTGTAATTGTAAGTTGTAACCATTTTGTCCCAGGTAGTGCATCATGTCATTTTTTCACAACTTTCACAGAGGCTTCTGGCCCCATGCATTCATTACACTCATCTGAAATAGCAAAGACTTTTTTTCACCAAGTTAAAGGACAAACAAAAAAAGGCATTTACCAGTCTATTTTTGACCTTTGCAGCTAAGTCCTACCCGGCAGTGGACCAAGGACCTCGTAATCATGAACTGCAGGATTTGCATACATCAATATTAGCATAGCTAAGCTCAGCAAAAAAATAAACATCCCTGTTTCAGGACCCTGTCTTTCAAAGATAATTCGTAAAAATCCAAATAACTTCACAAGATCTTCATTGTAAAGGGTTTAAACACTGTTTCCCATGCTTGTTCAATGAACCATAAACAATTAATGAACAAGTAAGGAGATGCACTGCAGTACTTAATGCAGCTGGTGGCCACACCAGATACTGACTGTTACTTTTGATTTTGACCCCCCTCCCTTTGTTCAGAGACACATTATTCCATTTCCGTTAGTCACATGTCTGTGGAACTTGTTCAGTTTATGTTTCAGTTCTTGAATCTTGTTATGTTCATACAAATATTTACACATGTTAAGTTTGCTGAAAATAAACGCAGTTGACAGTGAGAGGGCGTTTTCTTTTTCTTGTTTAGCTGAGTTTTATGTGGGCTATGGAATGGATATAAAACATGAATAAGCCTTCAGTCATATTCAATCTACTCTCGGTGTTAGGGCTGGATCTATAAAAGGATTACATATGTTATACAACCATGAACTGATGTTAACTATTTGGAGAGTATTTCTGAAACGTGTCTAAAGTACTCTCGGGTACTGAGATGGACTAATTGGAAATATAAGTACAATGAGAAGGTATTAATTTATATCAAACCTATTTGTGTCTATTCATTGTGGTTTTATAAATGCTTTGACGGTGTGATATGGAAAAAAAAACGAGTGCCTTAGACCACTGCACCGCTCGGGAAGCGAAAGTTGATTTTAATGTCAAATGATAAATGTTAACACTAATTTGGTGTTTATCTGGTTCCTGTAAGCAGCTATGTGAAAGTCTCCATTCAAGCAGATCAACATGGATCATGTTGTGATGTGTTTAAGTTTTCATTTAAACTTTCCCAAAAGTAATCTTGAGAGTTGCCGATTAAAGAAATTATGAATAATCAAGCATTTCAATTCACGTTTCCTCTCACGGCTCACATCCTACATGTTTCAAGGCGGGAAAATATTATTTATTTTTTATTTATCCGTTATTTTACCAGGTAAGTTGACTGAGAACACATTCTCATTTGCAGCAACGACCTGGGGAATGGTTACAGGGGAGTGGAGGGGGATGAATGAGCCAATTGTAAACTGGGGATTATTAGGTGACCGTGATGGTTTGAGGGCCAGATTGGGAATTTAGCCAGGACACCGGGGTTAACACCTCTACTCTTAGGATAAGTGCCATGGGATCTTTAATGACCTCAGAGAGTCAGGACATGCGTTTAACATCCCATCCGAAAGATGGCACCCTACACAGGGCAGTGTCCCCAATCACTGCCATGGGGCATTGGGATATTTTTTAGACCAGAGAAAAGAGTGCCTCCTACTGGCCCTCCAACACCACTTCCAGCAGCATCTGGTCTCCCATCCAGGAACTGACCAGGACCAACCCTGCTTAGCTTCAGAAGCAAGCCAGCAGTGGTATGCACAGTACTCATTTTAAATGTATGCGCATTGCATTAGACGTTGACCATTTCTGTGCGATTTACATTGGGGAGAGGGGTGTGTACTTTTAATGTTGATGACTACAGTGGTTCTCAACTTTTTTTCCAGGACCTTTGGGACGCCCTGGCAGTTTGGGTGCCAACTCGTTTGTCATGCCGCCAGCGACAAAGGGGTCAACTCCACTGCAGGGGACACTGACACAGCTTTATTTTGATGGATACAGTTTTGTACAATGATTGACTGTACCCAGCCAAACCCTTTTATGCAGTACCGCGGCTGCTATCAGATTATAGGCCCTAAATCAGCCAACTGAAGATATCACGCAATCTAAATCATGTTTCTTTGTAGCTAAATGGTTAAAGAAAGGTTAAATAAAATAAATATATATATTTTTAAATGGCCCTCAATCTAATTGTGATGACAAGATTATTGTATTTATTGCCATCTTTCACAAGGTATTAAAAGATTATGACGACTGTGTAGTTAAACGTTTGCACATTTTTGGAATATTGATAGATTCCTGAAGAAAACATATTGCATTTTTGCTCTTGCTCTGTGTTTACTGAAGAATATACTCACTTGGAGTTTTTTTTTAATAGAATAAAAAATAAAACACCGGATTAATATCACCAGATTACCATTGGTTATTTTTAGTGCAAGGTCTGAAAGAAAGGTATGACTTTTACAACATTCAGCAAGATTTTGACTCAATCACTGGTTGCAAATGACCTTGACAGTGAAAGTTAATCGACTCCTTTTAAATGGAAAGCGAATTAAAAGACAGTCCTTGGGTGTAGGTTACGACGGCTACGTCAACACTCGGATCTAATTGGGCTATAAGGTCATAACTAACTCAGCTGCAGCAAGGAACAAACATAAAACGTAACTCCATTAATCAATGTCACTTAAAGTGCTAGGATTAATACGGTTTCAGAATTTCTGATGTGGCCCTATCAGTAGGCCATGCTGTAATCATACTGCCCCTGTATGTTGCCACTGAAAAACGATTTGACAATCTTTAGTTGGTATCAAGATGTAAATTGGTGTCCTTTAGTGACATGGGCCTGTGCTCATCACAAAGTAGCTTATAAAGATAATGTTTCTAAGTTGTAGAAGCCTGTTAAACGTGATAGAGTGGGGTAAAGTTTACTGCTCTAAAAGTTTTTGTGTGCCAAAGTAGAACAATATATTTCATCAACCCTTTCAACCCTTCCTGAAGAAATTACAGCCATCAGGCAAACCATATCCATACAAAATCAACATCAAATATATGACCTGAGTAAAATCAATGCTCTTAGCAGTCAACTAATTGAATACGTTGTGGAGAAATTTTCTAAAGGGAAACCAAGTATGAAACCTGGAAGTTATCCAAAAACAACACAACAGAACAGGCATGTTACGCCCACTCTTTGAAGAAGGTGGCATACAGTATTTCTACATAACCTCCTACATAATGTATAGCAAACAAAAGTGAATATCAACCCTGGTGTTGTTTGCTCAGAGGATTTCTTCTTCTTTCATCACAGTTCACATACTGTATAATGTTGAGGCCATGCATAGTCGAGTTTGCTTGTCTAGATAATCCTCACAATTTCTATGCCACATTAGAGCAATTTCTCGGTTGCCCTGCTTGTTGCTTCAGGGGGGTGACTGAACGCGTCGTCTCAACAAAAAAAAAACATCTTGGTGAAACACTGCTTTCCATGATGCTACTCACGTCTACTAGAGAGCCATTTCTCCTCCCCTCTCCTCTCCTGACACTTTGAATGGGGCCCTGTCTTCAGCATCCTTCTGTATTACAGATGGCGTCTCAAATATCTCAAATAGTCCTACATTAAAGAGTGTCTCGCTCTCTATGGCTGCGTTTAGACAGGAAGCCCAATTCTGATGTGGGTTTTTTTCACTAATTGGTAGGGCTGGCACAATTACCATATAACCGTGTAACCGAGAGTTACGGATGAAGACCGTCATGAAAATAAAATAACTGTCATAACTGTTTCAAAAATATATATATATTAAAAAATGTGTGTTGTTTTTAACTCTCTAGAGACAGCGGGAGCGGTAGAGATACTCTGAATGATCGGCTATGAAAAGCCAAATGACGTTTACTCCTGAGGTGCTGACCTGTTGCACCCTCGACAACCACTGTGATTATTACTATTTGACCATCTATGAACATTTGAACATCTTGGCCATGTTCTGTTATAATCTCCACCCGGAACAGCCAGAAGAGGACTGGCCCACCCCTCATAGCCTGGTTTCTCTCTAGGTTTCTTCCTAGGGTTTGGCCTTTCTAGGGAGTTTTTCCAAGCCACCGTGCTTCTACACCTGCATTGCTTGCTGTTTGGGGTTTTAGGCCTGGTTTCTGTACAGCACTTTGTGATATGAGCTGATGTAAGAAGGGCTTTATAAATACATTTGATTGATTGATTGAATGACTGAACAGCTGACTGAAGACCGCATTTTGTGTTCGAGTCCATTTCAGCCATAACATGATGAAGCTTTACTGCTTGCTCCTTGCTGAAATAAGCAAACAAGTCTTCGGTTGCCTAGGCAACACGCTCCACAAAGCAACAGCAGGACACATAGAAATGGAATGAATAGAATAAAACGTCACAATACGGTGCAGTGTTCCATTTGGCTGCAGCGGGGGCAAGGATACCCCCTCCAGCAACTATGTGCCGTTTTCAAGGGGTAGTTAAATAAATGTTTAACTATTTGGTTGTAATATCCTCACCTATTGAAGAGCATAGTCACAACTACACATTTCAGATGATTCCACATGTAAGCTCTATCATCAGAGTTGTACAGTAATTGCATGCTTTTCATGATCAGTAAACATGTACATGAGGGTTGCATATCCATTTTGGATGTAGCTAGCTAGCTAAGCAAACAACACGTGTCATTCAGCCTGCTTCATCGGAGATTATGCTTTTGGAAAGAGCTTGACATTGGCAAGTCCTCGTCCTGGTAAAGTTGTCAGTCGGACTACTGTCATCATCACCGCTGTAGATGGCAAGCAAATCAAACCGTATTTGGTTATAGCCATTAGTTTATCCCCTGAAAGTTAGTTTGTTAACTAGCCATATTGACTTGATCTGTTGTTAGCTAGCCATATTTATATGATCTGTTGTTAGCTAGCCATATTTATGTGATCTGTTGTTAGCTAGCCATATTGATGTGATCGGTTGTTAGCTAGCCATATTTATATGATCTGTTGTTAGCTAGCCATATTGATGTGATCGGTTGTTAGCTAGCCATATTTATGTGATCTGTTGTTAGCTAGCCAATTTGACGTGGTCCTTCAATCAATGTAGCCTATCATGTCTCTCAGCAGCAATCATGATTAAATACTGTTATGTTCAATGTTGAAAATGGGATGTTAGCTAACTTCGCTAGGTAGTCCTACGTTGGTTGGAGAAAAAAGTACATTAGGTCTACTTACCACTATATGTTTAACCAACTGTACAAAGTTTCTACCAGTAGCGATCAAAGTTAACAGTACAAAGTTTCTACCAGTAGCTAGCAAAGTTAACATTACCAGCTAACTGTTCAAAGTTTCTACCAATTGCTAATAAAGTAAACATTACCAGCTAACAGTACAAAGTTTCTACCAGTAGCTAGCAAAGTTTACATTACCAGCTAACAGTACAAAGTTTCTACCAGTAGCTAGCAAAGTTAACATTACCAGCTAATGTAACGGATGTGAAACAGCTAGCTAGTTAGCGGTGCGCGCTAAATAGCGTTTCAATCGGTGACATCACTTGCTCTGAGACCTTGAAGTAGTGGTTCCCCTTGCTCTGCAAGGGCTGCGGCTTTTGTGGAGCGATGGGTAAAGATGCTTCGTGGGTGACTGTTGTTGATGTGTGCAGAGGGTCCCTGGTTTGCGCCCGGGTATGGGCGAGGGGACGGTCTAAAGTTATACTGTTACAGTAACAGTACAAAGTTTCTACCAGTAGCTAGCAAAGTAAACATTACCAGCTAACTGTACATCGGCAAATGTACCCTTCTGCTGCTTCTAAACCACTCGTACTTATCAGGGTGGCAGGTATTCTAGTGATTAAGCGCATTGGGACAGTAACCGAAAGTTCACTGGTTCGAATCCCCTAGCCAACTAGGTGACCCTGTCGATGTGCCCTTGAGCAAGGCACTTAACCCTAATTGCTCCTGTAAGTCACTCTGGATGAGAGCGTCTGCTAAATGACTAAAATGTAGGTTTAGTTCACTTTTATTTCATATTTCACTGAAATATCCAATTAAAGGTGGCCAATATTGAGAGAAATCATGAGGCTACCCTCTGAAATGACATGATCAATTCATGTTTACTGATCATGAAAAGCATGCAGTTGCTGTACAAGTTGCTGTACAACTCTGATGATAGAGCTTACATGTGGAATCATCTGAAATGTGTAGTTGTGACTATGCTCTTCAAGAGGTGATGATATTACAACCAAATAGTTATAACCATTATTCATCTCATATGCATACGTATATACTGTACTCTATATCATCAACTGCATCCTTATGTAATACATGTATCACTAGCCACTTTAACTATGCCACTTTGTTTACATACTCATCTCATATGTATATACTGTACTCGATACCATCTACTGTATCTTGCCTATGCTCCTCTGTACCATCACTCATTCATATATCCTTATGTACATATTCTTTATCCCCTTACACTGTGTATAAGACAGTAGTTTTGGAATTGTTAGTTAGATTACTTGTTGGATTATTACTGCATTGTCGGAACTAGAAGCACCAAGCATTTCGCTACACTCGCATTAACATCTGCTAACCATGTGTATGTGACAAATAAAATTTGATTTGATTTGATTTGATTTGTAACCGTTTATTTACCGTTTATTTAACAATCCTTTGAAAACGGCAAATTGATAATGACCTATTTGGCTGGTAAACACATGGGTACACTCGCAATGGCTGCCTGGTATTGTGATGCAATCATTTCCATAGTAATGTCCATTCAAATGATGTTGCTTATGCAATGGAATGTAGAGTTTAATCAACAAATCACAGCACATATTTTACTTTCTACTTTGCTCCTATAGGAAAGGAAAGAGAAAAGGGATACCTAGCCAGTAACACAACTGAATGCATTTAACCGAACCCCATCTGAATCAGTAGGGTGCGGGCGGCTGCCTTAACATCCACGACACACTGGGAGCCATTGTTGTGGGTTAACTGCCTTGCTCAAGGGCAGAACAGCAGATTTTTCCACCCCTGCCAGTTCTGTGATTTGAACAATCAACCTTGCCGGTTACTAGCCCAACTCTCTTAACCACTATAGGCTACCTGTCGTTCGATGGGTATTGTCACAATGGCCACCAGTCCACCCATTATGCCATCATTGAATTGAATAGGGAATCTCGTTCTATTCATTTTATTTATATGGCAGCACATGCAGTCAGGTTGCGGAGGAGAGTAGAAAATGTTTGTAAAAAAAAAAAAATCCCAAGCAAATCTAGTCAAATGTTTATTACAGTGAACAAAAGGTCATTTGGCTGGTTGATTACCATCATCCAAAATTCCATGACAGTCACAGCTTTACTAATTGATCTTTTGACCAATCAGATCAGCTCTGGAAAATATCTGATGTGAAAAGATCTGATATGATTGGTCAAAAGAGCAATTAGTGTATCAAATATCAGAATTTGGCTTCCTGGGTAAACACAGCCTAAGTGTTCCAGACATGTTTGCTTGAGTGGACTACAAATGCAGCTCTAGGTTATTCTCCATTTATATTGTGTTACTCTGTAGCCACGGGGGATTGTAGTCTTTCCATGTGCTACTAGTAGTCTCCGTTTAGGTTTCCTGTAGTCTATGATACTTCCATTCAAATTTCCAAACTGTAATGCAGGCTGGCATAAAAGTGGTTTCATCTTTTATTGTGATCATTCCTAATAGGTACATTTTTCCTTGATACACTCTACACTTTTCAGTTTAGTTGCATTTCCACTCATGTTTTTCCCCAAATGGTGACTATATCAAGGGTTTTTAAGTTCAGAGAAAAGTCACACTGTGTCATGTATTTATATTCGTTTTGAGAGTGGAGAGTTTCATTAGTTTAGAGTGGCGCAGAGAGGATACTTGATATGTGAGTAAATCTGAAGAGCTACCCTGTTAACACATTGCTTTGTGGGATTACCCAAGCACCAGAATATAAACCCACTTTGGAAACTTGAATAAGCCGCACATTATAACACTTGATTTAGCATCCCATCGAAAACAGGCTAAAAACAGCAGTAATTGCTAGATCCTTGCTCTTAACTGTCGTTCCGTTATATAAGCCCCACTAGCACTCTGGGCGTTCACCAAATTGAATAAAAAGCTCCTTTTTCAGTTTAACAGGAACAGTCAACATCCTCAATCTCCTCACTTTTGCAAAACACCCTTGTTCAAACTCAGAGTGTCTTCGGAGTGTCATGACCAATCTTGTCAAATATATTAGCTCTTAATCTTTTTAACTTCTCTACCCTAAATTGGACTGCTGCTCACTCGATCCTTGACGGCTCCCTTGTTTTATCAAGCAAAATATAATTTGTCAACGCACTGAAGTCAAGTAACTAATCCACCAATTCACCAATAAATATATGTTTTTATAGGATGGAAAGGGCTATCAGTGCACATTCATTACACATGGTCAGAGAGCAGGTAGATGTCTTCAGCAGATGGGAGTGTTTTGGATGATAACAGGCACAAATCTGACATCGCTTGTCAGCCAGTAGAGAAGAATTAATTGACGGCCCGAAGAATCATTTGGCTGCCTAATGGCATGCAGTAAAGGCAGAGGTCTGGGTGAACATTATTCCTGATGAAAGCCAATCCCCCTCCACAGACGGTTCTTATTGTCTTCTGTAATTACCAGTGCTCTGTCTTGCCCTGCCCAAAAATAGCCCATTTTGAGTATGATTGATTGAAAAGCACTTGAGTTGTCAACATGTTTATGAGCATTGCAGAAGGGTATTTTTTAAAACACATTACGATTGAAACGCTGTCATACGAGTGTTATAAATGCCTGTCAGCTATGAGCTATCACCGGTAATGGCAACTCTCCTTTCATTATGTATATGACACCTGCTGATTCAAATTGTTATGAATTAATTGGCCATGAAGTTCCATGGCGTTATGTTATGTCACTCATTCAACATCATTACAGCTAGGCATTGCTATTGACCGACTAGCACCGGAACCACCTCTGCTATTGTCCATGTGACCGACTGGCCCCGGAACCACCTCTGCTATTGACCATGTGACCGACTGGCCCCGGACCACTTCACCAATGTGACCAACTGAACTTGAACATGGGTCTTCTGTGTGCCACAAGACTGTGTTAGCCACCAGACCAAAAGCTTATGCATTAGCTTGGGGAGATAACACTAGTCTTCTGGTCCCCACGCACCGTTACACTCACTTCAATTAAAGGGTATGTCTCTCTACAATGGACACCGTGTCTGTTGCCAATATGGTTATTTACACCACTCATTCTTATGTAACAAAATGATTGAATGTACAGTCTGACTTGTACTTTAAGGTGATTTTTCCAGCGCTTTTGTATGTTTTAAGCCAGTAGTTTTGAAAGAAAAATGTCTGTTGAAACTTGTACACAATTGTGTATTACGTCCTCCATTTCGTATGAAATGTAACGTCCTGCAAAAAATGTTTGATATGTTATGAATTCCAATTCGTACAATATGTTACAAATTTGTAAGCGCTTAAGATCCCGTACTGTATCTTTAAGTGCTTCCCACACAGATTTAACCGAGATGAATAGGATTGATTAAGGATTAATATGAGTGGTTGGTTTAATCCTAAACCTGGCTCTTGGTTAACTAGGTACGACGGTATTTTATGTTTTTGAATAATAGAAGTTCTAAATATGATTTCATGAGTAGTTGAAGATCATGGGGTGGCAACATATACATTCAAAGTGATTTTTCCATTCTGATTGTCTTATACTGTAAAATTCAACTTCAACCCAAAATAATTGTCTGCATTTTCTGCACTAATTTGTCATAATTTCCACACTGCGCCAAGTAGGGCTGCATTATTTAGGTAAAAAATCTAGGCCTAATTGATTGATGAACTGTTGAATCATGTAAATAGAATCACTATTATAATTCTATAGTTGGAATTTAGTGGGCAGCACTTTGAATACATTGTTACTTTGAATACATTGTTGTTTGACATGACAAGACATGACAAGCCAGGGAAGGATTATTGTGACAGTGTAGGAACCAAAGTGTTGGTCAGTGTTTACCAGGGGACCCTAATTAGATGTTACATTTCATGTTTTCTCTTACCTCATGTAGCTAGCTAGCTAACATATTTGCCTATTCCGCTCTGATTTAGAAGATGCCGTTGCACTAACATGAGGATCTAGGTCTACACCAGCACTGGTATCAGGCTGTATTAGCTAGCTACATTTGCTCTGACTCTGAGTACACAGCTAGCTAGCCAGCTAACTAGCAATTAGCATTATCGGCTAACACAATTTATATTATCCACAGCTTGCTAAGAAAAGACAAATTAGCTGTTTGCAGGCAGTCAGACAAGCAAATAGTGTAATTATAGAAAGCCTGTAGATGTATATTAAAGCTGCAATAGGTAACTTTTTGGGCAACCTGACAAAATTCACATTTCTTATTGAAAGCAAGTCTAAGAAGCGGTAGATCTATTCTATATGTGCTATTTCTATGTGTCCTGTTCTTAAGTTTCGCTTTTGCGTCTTTTACTTTCGGTTTTGTACACCGGCTTCAAACAGCTGAAAATACAATATTTTGGGTTATGGCAAAGATATTCCACAGCGGTTTAAATGCTACAATGATTCTCTCTGTTCTGTCACATTAACTGAAATTAGGCAAACTATTAGAATTTTAGCAACTAGGAAATGGCGGAGCGATTTCTGCGTATTGCTCCGTTAATTAAGAAGCAAATTGGAAATCAGCATCGTTATGTCACCAACATCTTGTTGCATCTGACCTCGTAGACAGAGTGAACAGCACGGCATGTGCTCATGACAACTGCTGTTCTCCTTGAGTGACAGGTTGCAGGGCTTGGTGTGGCCAACACATGGGGAAGCGGCATGAAGGAGGAGAGGGCGAAAGACAAAGGTTCGAAATCGGAGTTAAACTAAAAGAATCGACATCTCACACGCCGGAGTGGGGTATCACATTTAACAAACCAAACATTCAAATACAGTTTAAAGTAAAAACCCAAACTGGTCCGTGCATCAATACCGGTATAGAGTAAAATACAGTGCACCAACAAGTCCTACCTCTCTGTACTGTACTGTACTATATGAGAGATTTTCTGTGGGTGACAAATAGTCTCATATTTATTTATTTATTTTATTTAACCTTTATTTAACTAGGAAAGTCAGTGAACAACAAATTCTTATTTACTATGATGGCCTACCAAAAGGCAAAAGGCCTCCTGCGGGGATGGGATCTGGGATTAAAAATAAAAATGTATTAAATAAAAATGTAGGACAAAACACACATCACGACAACACAACACTACATAAAGAGAGACCTAAGACAACAACATAGCATGGCAGCAACACATGACAACACAGCATGGCAGCAACACAACATGACAACAACATGGTAGCAACACAACATGACAGCAACACAACATGGTTGCAGCACAAAACATGGTACAAACATTATTGAGCACAGACAACAGCACAAAGGGCACGAAGGTAGAGACAACAATACCTCACGCAAAGCAGCAACGGCTGTCAGTAAGAGTCCAGTCGCTAGCTGCAGCAAACTGAAAAGAGGAGTGACCCAGGGATGTGTGTGCTTTGGGGACCTTCAACAGAATGTGACTGGCAGAATGGGTGTTGGATGTGGAGGATGAGGGCTGCAGTAGATATCTCAGATAGGGGAGAGTGAGGCCTAAGAGGGTTTTATAAATAAGCATCAACCAGTGGGTATTGCGACGGGTATACAGAGATGACCAGTTTACAGAGGAGTATAGAGTGCAGTGATTTGTCCTATAAGGAGCATTGGTGGCAAATCTGATGGCCGAATGGTAAAGAACATCTAGCTGCTCGAGAGCACCCTTACCTGCCGATATATAAATTATGTCTCCGTAATCTAGCATGGGTCGGATGGTCATCTGAATCAGGGTTAGTTTGGCAGCTGGGGTGAAAGAGGAGTGATTACGATAGAGGAGACCAAGTCTAGATTTAACTTTAGCCTTTGATATGTGCTGAGAGAAGGACAGTGTAGCGTCTAGCCATACTCCCAAGTACTTGTATGACGTGACTACCTCAAGCTTTTAACCCTCAGAGACAGTAATCACACCGGTGGAGAGAGGGGCATTCTTCTTACCAAAACATATGACCTTCATATTGCTAGAGACCTGCCGTGGGTGGCAAATAGCCTCATATTACTAGAGACCTGCTGTGGGTGGCAAAATAGCCTCATATTACTAGAGACCTGCTGTGGGTGGCAAATAGCCTCATATTGCATCCTGATAAATCATTCGCTCCGCTTGGAATTACGCCCAGTCTCTTAGAGCCTGGATATCCATCTTTTGTCCGTGGGATATATAACTCCATCTGGAGATCCTGGGGGTCTGCCCTCGCTTTTCTCTCTCCTCCTTTATGTACTTGACTTTCTTCCCCCAAAAAAAAAAAACAAGTGTCCGTTCTGAGTTTGCGTCTTTAATTGCTCAAAAGCCGTTAAACTTCAAGTGGATTCAAATTGCTCAGATCTTCAGTTGGAGGCCCCGGTCTTAGCTGTTTATGCCGTCGTCATAATGTTTACTGCCGATGTGGTAGCGCTTTGCACCAGGCTAATAATGCAGTGGTACAAAGAGATGAGATACTCAGTGGTGTGTGGTGCCACTGTTGTTCCTGGAGTGACACAAACATCCCTCTGCTTTAAAAAAAAAAAAAAAAAAAAAAAGATTGTTCCTATGGTCATGAATCACTATGGACAGACGTCTGGCCGACACCCCAGGCGTTAGAATACAAAATATGGCCTTGCTCATGCATGTGTCAACGCTACTGAAGAACGCCACTGATTCATGAGTCAAGTAACTGAGGAGAGTTCCACCACTCTGTGTGAATAAAACAGAGGGCTGTGAAAGTGACCTCGGCAGTTTGGCAACACAACCACCTT
Organism: Oncorhynchus tshawytscha; assembly: GCF_018296145.1. NCBI lineage: Eukaryota > Metazoa > Chordata > Actinopteri > Salmoniformes > Salmonidae > Oncorhynchus > Oncorhynchus tshawytscha. Next base: position 43,186,872 of record NC_056448.1, on the reverse strand, counting down.
CAGCTTGGATGCGTGTGTTAAGGTGTCCTTTCATTTGGAAGTAGTTGATGAGGACTCTAATGTTGCATGAGCTGGGCTGGGCTCCCCGAGTGGCGCAGCAGTCTAAGGCACTGCATCTCAGTGCTAGATGCGTCACTATAGACACCCTGGTTCGATTCCAGGCTGAATCACAACCGGCCGTGATTGGGAGTCCAATAGGGCAGCGCACAATTGGCCCGGCGTCGTCAGGGTTTGGCTGGTGTAGGCCGTCATTGTAAATAAGAATTTGTTCTTAACTGACTTGCCTTGTTAAATAAAGGTCAAACAAAAAATGTGTTTTCTAAGGAGTGAAATTACACCATAAACACGAGTGAAGGAATGGCATTTGGATTGAACTGTTTGATGTTCAAGATTGTAGAATCCTTCATGTAAAATTACTCCATCGCAAGAAATGCTAACTGAGCAAAGGACAAATGAAATGCAACTTTTACTGAGGAATAAAAATCTATCTTCATTTTCAGCCCCACACCTGACCGAGGACATATTTATTTTAATGTGCATAGCCACTACTTACTTTTAGTATGGCCAGATATTACATGGATTTTACGATGCAGTGTTTCCAGCCCGTAGCAGAGCCATATTTCACTCCTCATTGAGCAATAAGATGGTACAAGCTGAGCACATGCCTCGTTGGACCTGAGCCAAACGCTGCATAGCCCTTCATACAAATGGTTCGGCTCTTAGTTAATAAGCCTAGTAAAAAAACATGAGCTGACGTACACCCACATCACAAGAACGGAGGTTTTTTAGGTCTAACAAGCTCAGCTCAAGTCTTCACAGTTGTAAAGCTTCCGTTAAAGTAGTGGCCCACAGGTACTTCAGATACTAACTGTGTAGTTCCCGGCAAGCTGGCATGCCGCTTACAGACTTTGCCCATTTGTGATTGGCAGGGAGCTGTGGTTAGGGCATCGTTTTTTTTATTCCCTTTCTCAGTGCCGTTCTAACAGCGCATTGTCTGCCAGGTTGCAGTAGGGTACGAGACACAGGATGCATCTGGCTGGTCGACGATTGGCTCTATTCATTTAGAGTTATCAGATGGGTTGTAAAAATGTTATTCAGTTGAACGATTTGGAGCCTTTCTGGAGGGTAGTTATCAGGGGGCAACGGATTCTTGTCAATAGAGGTTGGAGTTTTGCATTTAATTCAGGGCTGAATAAATGGAGACAGATTATCTCCGTATGAGGCCTTTTAAGGTCTTTTCCAAAATAGCAGCATCTCCAAGAAATGTGAATAAGTCCTGGAAAACGAAGTTGGATTTTGAAGGGCTCTTGTGTTCCTCATTGAATGTTTTCAAGTCATTTGAGATCATACTCTCTTCGGCAACAGTGACAAACACTTGAAAGTGTACTTAAAGATGGAATCCTCATTAGGGGAAACAGCACCTCTGTTATTGTTTTTGCTTTGTTGACAAAACTGAGGTGAGAAGCTGAGCGGCATGGTAAAACAAACTGCAGCACATCATCTGCTGTTCTATTGCGTGTGTCTGAGGGGGGAACGCTGTTTGTTGTTTGCAGTAACTTCCTTCTTGCTGTAATATCCAAAACAGACGTGGCAGTTTCAACATTAAGGATCCCAGCTTGCAAGGGCACAGAATCAGATTTTTTTTTTAATGGATAATGTAATTTGATGCATTGCAGATGATAAGACCTTGTTTTGCACCGCTTTATGCCACAAATCTTACAGCCCTTCTAAATTGACTCTTGTCGTCATAATGAGAGACATTCAAACTGTCGCCTCTGTGCCACCGAACGGAAGGAGCTATGACTCCCGCTGAACAGAGTGATTTAACACCCCTAAAAACAGACAGGCAGCGTATTATTTACGATTTCATGCGACGCTGTTCATAATAAGGATCTCAGCAGAGGTTAAAATGGATTAATTTGAGACCCTTTTAAATTAGAAACTATTTTCTCTAGAATAGCAGTGGATGCATCAGAGATCCAGGATATGCCATAATCAGCTAGCAATGTGGCTTCAGGGCGATTCCTCTTCAGTCTGACCCAGTTGTCCCGCTGTCGGCCCCCTTTAGCGCTGGCGCGGTATGTCCACCGGCCCGTCTGTACCTGTGGGGAGTAGCGTTGGTTGTCAGGTTGTCACCGTTCTCCTCGCGAGGCCTTGTCCTGTTGCCCCGATGCACTGTCAAAGTGTCAAGTGTCCTCTGCTCCTGAGATCCTGAGACTGGTGACGTTCGTCTCGCCTTATTCCAAGAACACATCCGATAGGACGGATCCATTTCTTTGGAGGCCCTATAGTGAATTGCTACATTCTGCTCTTCGCCACAGGAGGCTGGTGATGGGAGGACAAGTTATAATAATGGCTGGAATGGGTGAATGGAATGGTATTAAAAATATGAAAATGATACGATGGGAACAGTGTGATTTTATTAATGTTTTTGGACATGTATAGTACCAGTCAGAAGTTTGGACACACCTACTCATTCCTGTGTTTTTATTTATTTTTACTATTTTCTACATTGTAGAATAATAGTGAAGACATGAAATAACACATATGGAATCATGTAGTAACCAAAAAAGTGTTAAACAAATCCAAATACTTTTTATATTTTATATTCTTCAAAGTAGCCACCCTTTGCCTTGATGACAGCTTTGCACACTCTTGGCATTCTCTCAACCAGCTGCACCTGGAATGCTTTTTCCAACAGTCTTGAAGGAGTTCCCACATATGTTGAGCACTTGTTGGCTGCAGGTGTAAATATACTTTTGGTCATGTAGTGTATTGAAAGCCTTTCAACATGTGTACGCACGCTCTCACTGTGTAGCCTACTCCTAGTAGGCCCAGAGTAGACTGATAAGACTGCCCTGTTCTTCATTCACAATTGGTGATTACATAATTATTCACTGTTTGCTTCCCCTCGCTCATCAACTCACCATTTCTCCCCATCATACTTTACTAATTTATTTAATCCATTGTCATATGTGTGAAATTAGTTTTGGTGTAGTTTCAGTTTCAAAGCAATTATCAGGGTGATTATCAGCTGGGCACTGCACTTTCAACTGTTGGAAGAAGGAGCGTAACAGGCCCTACTGTTGGGAGAAGGAGCGTAACAGGCCCTACTGTTGGGAGAAGGAGCGTAACAGGCTCTACTGTTGGGAGAAGGGGGGGAACAGGCCCTACTGTTGGGAGAAGGAGCGTAACAGGCTCTACTGTTGGGAGAAGGGGGGAAACAGGCCCTACTGTTGGGAGAAGGAGGAGAACAGGCCCTACTGTTGGGAGAAGGAGGAGAACAGGCCCTACTGTTGGGAGAAGGAGCGTAACAGGCCCTGCTGTTGGGAGAAGGAGGAGAACAGGCCCTACTGTTGGGAGAAGGAGGAGAACAGGCCCTACTGTTGGGAGAAGGAGAGGAACAGACTCTATTGTTGGGAGAAGGAGAGGAACAGGCTCTACTGTTGGGAGAAGGAGAGGAACAGGCTCTACTGTTGGGAGAAGGAGCATAACAGGCCCTACTGTTGGGAGAAGGAGCGTAACAGGCCCTATTGTTGGGAGAAGGAAGGGAGCAGGCCCTGCTGTTGGGAGAAGGAAGGGAGCAGGCCCTACTGTTGGGAGAAGGCTAGGAGCAGGCCCTACTGTTGGAAGAAGGAAGGAGCAGGCCCTACTGTTGGGAGAAGGCTAGGAGCAGGCCCTACTGTTGGGAGAAGGCTAGGAGCAGGCCCTACTGTTGGAAGAAGGAAGGGCGGAGCAGGCCCTACTGTTGGAAGAAGGAAGGGAGCAGGCCCTACTGTTGGGAGAAGGAGGGTCAATGGGAGAAAACCATTCAAAAAGTTGCATGCCCTCCTAAAACTGATTGTAACTCCAGTTCTGTTTGTGATATGAAGATTCTAACACCAACAGTGTGTTATGTAGACTTATTTAGGAAGGAGTTAAGGAGGGGGGGTGCATTACTTAAAATATATACGAGTAATAAAAAATATATAATTATCAGCAGTAAAAATTACTGCTGTAGTGGTTCTAGTGTTGAAACAAGTCAAATAAAATATCACAAAAAAAGAAAACAATGTGTTTGATACCAGTCCATTCATTCCTTTCCAGCCATTACTATTAGCCCATCCTCCCCAATTAAGGTGCCACCAGCCACCTGTGCTCTTCACCAACCAATGCTGTTAACTGTGAATAACATGATGCCGGTTCAGCACCTTATCTATCTTTATTAGTGCATCCTGGCATAAAGCCCAAGCTTAGATTATCCTGCTTGTCTCTGCAATATAGGTGCTACAGCGTGGTATAAGAGTCACCGCACAGAATTAATTTAGTCTCTTGAGTGACAGGCCGGGACAAATCCCTATATCTTGCTCAGCGTCACGGCTCGGTTGACCTCAGTGTTTCTCCTCAGGGATTTGTTGAATCATGGACAACATAGACCATTATACAGAGGACACTGTGATAAGCAACCAAGAAACACACTGTGTATCGTTTCCCTGCTCCAGTGGTAATAGAATAATCTTGGAAATAGGATTCTAAACTGACGTATATGGTGTTTGGATTAAAGTTATTTTTATGATCTAGTAACACTATACAGTTTTGAGGCATCTATTATGCTACTCTAACAGCAACCTTCACGATTCATGACATTTGAAAACGGCATAAGGGATATCATGACCCATGGACTGATTGAGTTGGCTAGTCTCTGCTGAGATTAAATGACCTTATATGGTCGTTCATTTTGTCGAAAATGGTAATGAGCGGCTGTGACATGTATGATGTCACATAATAATGTTTAGTTTAAATGTCATCAATAATCCTGACAACCACAGTATGACTCCTGTATCAAATCCACGAGTAGAGTTGGGGTAAAAACCTGCAAACTCATGAAGCGTAAGAGATGGTGGATATCATCGAAACTGAGTCGGAGCAGAACATCAAACTGCCTTTGCGAAGAGAGACGGTTTCACAGGCGCACCACTAATTATGTATTTTTCTCACCATGGTAGCCGCCTTTGACAGAGATCTCTCCCTCTAAACCTTGATAGAACAATGTATTTCTCTCCCCTCTCTTTCTCTCTTTCTCTTTTTCCATCTTGGAGCTCACCCCATAGTTGCCTGTCTCTGTAAAGCCCTATAGTTAACAACCTTCACTGTCTTGCTCCCCATCCAGCCTCTTGTCTTGGAGCTTATAAAGCCCCATAGTAAGACCCCACTGTCTTGGAGTTAGCAATCTTCACTGTCTCGGAGGGTCTAGTATAAAGCCCTATAGTTAACAACCTTCACTGTCTTGGAGGGTCTAGTTATAAAAGCCCCATAGTTACACAGCCTTCACTGTCTTGGATGGTCTAGCTATAATGCCCCATAGTTACACAACCTTCACTGTCTTGTGAGGGTCTAGTTATAAAGCCCCATAGTAAGACAACCTTCACTGTCTTGGAGGGTCTAGTTACAAAGCCCCATAGTAAGACAACCTTCACTGTCTTGGAGGGTCTAGTTACAAAGCCCCATAGTTACACAGCCTTCACTGTCTTGGAGGGTCTAGTTACAAAGCCCAATAGTAAGACAACCTTCACTGTCTTGGAGGGTCTAGTTACAAAGCCCCATAGTAAGACAACCTTCACTGTCCTGGAGGGTCTAGTTACAAAGCCCCATAGTAAGACAACCTTCACTGTCTTGGAGGGTCTAGTTACAAAGCCCCATAGTAAGACAACCTTCACTGTCTTGGAGGGTCTAGTTACAAAGCCCCATAGTAAGACAACCTTCACTGTCTTGGAGGGTCTAGTTACAAAGCCCCATAGTTACACAACCTTCACTGTCTTGGAGGGTCTAGTTACAAAGCCCAAGTAGTAAGACAAAGCCCCATAGTAAGACAACATTCACTGTCTTGGAGGGTCTAGTTACAAAGCCCCATAGTAAGACAACCTTCACTGTCTTGGAGGGTCTAGTTACAAAGCCCCATAGTAAGACAACCTTCACTGTCTTGGAGGGTCTAGTTACAAAGCCCCATAGTAAGACAACCTTCACTGTCTTGGAGGGTCTAGTTACAAAGCCCCATAGTAAGACAACCTTCACTGTCTTGGAGGGTCTAGTTACAAAGCCCCATAGTTACACAACCTTCACTGTCTTGTGAGGGTCTAGTTACAAAGCCCCATAGTAAGACAACCTTCACTGTCTTGGAGGGTCTAGTTACAAAGCCCCATAGTTACACAACCTTCACTGTCTTGGAGGGTCTAGTTATAAAGCCCCATAGTAAGACAACCTTCACTGTCTTGGAGGGTCTAGTTATAAAGCCCCATAGTAAGACAACCTTCACTGTCTTGGAGGGTCTAGTTACAAAGCCCCATAGTAAGACAACCTTCACTGTCTTGGAGGGTCTAGTTACAAAGCCCCATAGTAAGACAACCTTCACTGTCTTGGAGGGTCTAGTTACAAAGCCCCATAGTAAGACAACCTTCACTGTCTTGGAGGGTCTAGTTACAAAGCCCAATAGTCTAGAAGAAAAAGAAACGCACACCTATTTAGGCGAGGTGCTGGCTGGCTAGCTAGCTAATAAAAGAGAGCCGCACACTCTAGGAGCTCAGATGCAAAAATGTAATTACCAATGTTTCGACAGCCAAGCTGTCTTCATCAGGGTATGATCACAAACACTGCGGGATGACTCGTTTATATAGTGTCAAAAGACACAGGTGTCTGTAATCATGGCCAAGAGTGGCCTAATATCATTGGTTAATTATCAAATATTAATATGGCATACAAAGAACAGCATACAAACAACAAATGGATAGCATACGATCATAGATTCATTTTCGACAACAAAAGCTTACAAACAATTACAATGGCAAAGTCACAATAATCACAAGAATGGCTTCAGATCAAAGTCTACGTTGAGACCGAAGGGAACAAGGGTCTTTAAGTTAAAGATCCAGGCAGCCTCTCCTTTTAACAATAAATTATCAAGGTCACCCCGTCTCCTAGGGAGGGTTACATGTTCGATGCCAATATAACGCAGAGACGAAATCAAGTGGCCTGCCTCGAAGAAGTGGGACGCAACTGGATAAGTAAAGTTTTTACACCTAATGGTGCTACTATGCTCTGAGATACGTACTTTTAATTCACGCTTTGTTTTACCCACATAATTTTTACCACAAGGACAAGTTATAAGATAAATAACTGCCTTAGTGGAGCACGTAATAACACCTTTGATTGGGATCGATTTCCCTGTTTGTGGGTGTTTGAAGGATCTACATTTATAAGTGCCATTGCATTGAGCACAGCCATTACATTTGTAGTTTCCATCCAGTAGGGGCGCAAATAGACGTTGTTCAGGAATATCTTGGGGTGGTAAATCAGAGTGTACTAATTGGTCTCTGAGATTTCTGCCCCGCGAGAATACGACCAAGGGAAGGTGCGAAAACACATTACCGAGACTATCATGGGATTTTAGAATGTGCCAATGTTTGTGAGCAATTCCCTTAATTTGTTCAGAACCCTTTGAATAGCGGGTAGTTAGAACACAAGAATGCGTCTTTTTGCGAGACTGACCTTGAAAAAGGACATGTCTCGTTTTGTTTTGAATTTTCTCAATGGCAATATTAATCTGATCATTCTTGTAGCCCCTCTCCTTGAACCTCCTTTGCGTCTCAGCAATATTTCTGCCGAAATCTGATTGTTTTTTGCATATTCTTTTGATTCGACAGAATTGGCTGTAGGGCAAACTATTTTTCAAGGGAAGTGGGTGACAACTATCAGCCCTCAAAAAAAACTGTTACGATCAGTAGGCTTCCTGTAAAGATCAGTGTATAGAACATTATCTTCACAGAAGATCAAGAAAACTGATTTGACGTGTATCAGATTGCATAGTAAATCACAAATGATCAGAACAGGAGTTAAGAAAAGCATGGAATCCGTGGACCTGTTTTGCATCACCCCTCCACAAAAACATCATCAATATACCGTTTCCCCAAAGCCCCATAGTTACACAACCTTAACTGTCTTGGAGGGTCTAGTTATAAAGCCCCATAGTTACACAACCTTAACTGTCTTTGTGGTTCTAGTTATAAGACCCCATAGTTACCAACCTTTACTGTCTTGTAGGATCTAGTTATGAAGCCCCATAGTTACACAACCTTCACTGTCTTGGAGGGTCTAGTTATAAAGCCCCATAGTTACACAACCTTAACTGTCTTTGTGGTTCTAGTTATAAGACCCCATAGTTACCAACCTTTACTGTCTTGGAGGGTCTAGTTATAAAGCCCCATAGTTACACAACCTTAACTGTCTTTGTGGTTCTAGTTATAAGACCCCATAGTTACCAACCTTTACTGTCTTGTAGGATCTAGTTATAAAGCCCCATAGTTACCAACCTTTACTGTCTTGTAGGATCTAGTTATGAAGCCCCATAGTTACACAACCTTCACTGTCTTGGAGGGTCTAGTTATAAAGCCCCATAGTTACACAACCTTAACTGTCTTTGTGGTTCTAGTTATAAGACCCCATAGTTACCAACCTTTACTGTCTTGTAGGATCTAGGTATAAAGCCCCATAGTTACCGACCTGTCTTGGAATGTCTTGTTACAGTGCATTGGGGAAGTATTCAGACCCCTTGTCTTTTTCCACATTTTGATACATTATAATGTTTTTCTAAAATGGATTAAATAAATAAAAAATCTCACCAAACACATAATAACCCATAATGACAAAGCAAAATATATATATATTTTTTTTGTTGCAAATATATATATTTTTATAAACAGACAGACCTTATTTACATAAGTATTCAAACCGTTTGCTATGAGATTTGAAATTGAGCTCAGCTGCATCCTCCTTCCATTGATCATCCTTGAGGTGTTTCTACAACTTGATTGGAGTCCCACCTGTGGTAAATTAAATTGATTGGACATGATTTGGAAAGGCACACACCTGTCTGTATAAGGTCCCACAGTTGACAGTGCATGTCAGAGCAAAAACCAAGCCATGAGGTGGAAGGAATTGTCTGCAGAGCTCAGAGACAGGATTGTGTCAAGGCACAGATCTGGGGAAGGGTACAAAAAAAATGTCTGCAGCATTGAAGGTTCCCAAGAACACAGTGGTCTCCATCATTCTAAAATGGAAGAAGTTTGGAACCACCAAGACTCTTCCTAGAGCTGGCCGGCCGGCCAAATTGAGCAAAGGGGAGAAGGGCCTTGGTCAGGGAGGTGACCAAGAACCCGATGGTCACTCTGACAGAGATCCAGAGTTCCTCTGTGGAGATGGGAGAACCTTCCAGAAGGATAACCATCTCTGCAGCACTCCACCAATCAGGCCTTTATGGTAGAGTGGCCAGACGGAAACCACTCCTTAGTAAAAAGGCACATGACAGCCCACTTGGAGTTTTCCAAAAGGCACCTTAAGGATTCTCAGACCATAAGAAACAAGATTCTCTGGTCTGATGAAACCAAGATTGAACTCAGTTTTTTTAAACCTGTTTTTGCTTTGTCATTATGGGGTATTGTGTGTAGATTGATGAGAAAAACATATATTTAACCCATTTTAGAATAAGGCTCTAAAGTAACAAAATGTGTAAAAAGTCAAGGGGTTTGTATACTTTCCGAATGCCCCATATTTACTCAACCATAACTGTCTTGGAGGGTGTAGTTACAAAGCCCCATAGTTACACAACCTTAACTGTCTTGGAGGGTCTAGTTACAAAGCCCCATAGTTAAACAACCTTCATTGTCTTTGTGAAGAAAAGCTTCACCGAAAACTCAAAGCTGGGCTAATATGTGAGATGCATAGCAGGGTGTGCTCATGCATTCCAATGGCCTCCGTATACCCAAGTGAGGCCGAGTTGGATAAATGCCCCGGACTTTAGACACAGGAAGTTTCAGTCCTCCCGAAAGCCCTCACACTAAATTATGGGTATATCAAGGCCCATGTTATTATATTTGTTGCTGCCTAAAGCAAACTATGCGGACTGAAAGCCAATTAGGCAACCTCTGTTGGGGCTGTCCAAGTGGAAGGCTAGTCTAAGTGATGGGCAGTGGTAGATGGAGTTTACAATGGACAAGAGGGGCGGAGAATGTCAAGTGTTTCTCACTGAATAACAACATTTCCTGCATGTAATATGTCTCTCCTATCATCAGTTCGGAAGTCGATCCCATCATTCCATCCTCTCATACCTGATTCTTGATCTCTAAAGGGGATTACCAACAAGCCATAGCTCCCCTTGCAGAACCAATTAGAAGACTGTAAATTGGATGTCAATTGTGTTCAATGTTCTTATCAGCCGTCCAATATATGTTGACCATTCCACCTTTCCATAATTAAGCTTCTTACCACTGGAGCCCAAACACTCGCTTCGTCAATAGTGGTCCTTTACCCAGACAGAAATAACCTTGATTAAAGATGCAACTCACTGGTTTCACAAAGTGCTACCTATTGATGTTGTTGACAGAGTTTTAAGAGCAACGCTGTACAGTACTGTGCCGAAGCAGTGTACACTGTAGTAGATAAAGACGGATTATAATGCAATCTGTCATTGACCTGTAAATAAACTAATTTAATTCATTAGGGTAGATATCGAGAAAGGAGTGGACCATTACTGCAAAAGTCTGTTGGACTGTAGGGTATGAGCAATTGGTTGAATGTCTTGCCCATTGCCAAAGACAGTGGAAAGGCCTTGGTTAAAGTTTCATCGGGACAGAGAGTGCTAGAACATTGAGTTGCAGATGACTTGTCATGCTGTCACCTACATCCATTTCAATTTTCATTTCAATACATTTTTTCTGCCTTTCCTCCAATTTTGCTCTGAGTGAATTCAGCATTCACTCTCAGACAGGGCTCCGAGATGACTGGTTCTTCCTCCACAACTCCTGAAGACAGCTGTCGAGCTTCATTCCCCTTTCAGCCTCTTGACCCAGCAACACAGCGTCTTTGTGTATTCTCTTTCCCATGAGTCAACTGGAAAGGAGACATGGAACAATGCCCTGGGCAGCCACTGAACTTTTGTTCCAGATGTTTCAGGCGACTGTTAGGACAATGAATGAGTTTATGTCCTCAGAGGATGTCCAAGTCAAGTCAGCTCATTGGGAAAATCATTGGATTTTGTCCAATTGCTATTTCTCTCTTTTAGTTGACAGTGTTGATCTAACTTTTGTCTAGTCACTCCAGACCATCTCACAGGTCCAGATAACTGGTTGAGTGTAGTCTTCATGATATTCCCAGTGCCGGCTCCAGGCATAAGTGACATAAGCGGTTGCTTATATCTCCCGACCCCCATTTAGCAACCCAGTCGAGGTCTCAACTTACTGTTGAGAGTTAGAATAGTAGGAATACACAAGGTGCCATTTTAAAATGTGGTTGTGCATCAGCAGTTTTTCTCTTGTGTCAGTCATTGACAGTCACTCAGTTAGCAACGTTAGCTACAGTCACTGACAGTCACTCAGTTAGCAACATTAGCTACAGTCACTGACAGTCACTCAGTTAGCAACGTTAGCTACAGTCACTGACAGTCACTCAGTTAGCAACGTTAGCTACAGTCACTGACAGTCACTCAGTTAGCAACGTTAGCTAATTCTTTAATTGCTAAGTCAGTCTAGCCAGCTATCTAAACATGTAGTAATCATGTCTGAATTACCAACCGGGCACAGAGGGCATGTGCCCAGGGGCCCTGACCTCAGGGGCCCCACATTGATTTTGTTAGTCACTCTCACTCAGATATCATTACATGATATATGTTTGGCAACATTTGTAGAAATGCAGGAAATTAACTCTAAAACAAAAAAATATTCCCTCTACCATCAAGAGGGGGTCACTAAAATAATTTGCCCGCGAGATGTAGGGCCCTCCCAACCAAAATATAGTTTAGGGTCCCCAAAAGGCTCAACTAATCAACTAATTAGCGGCAGTAATCAAGGTTTGACTAAGTTGAAGCTTGACAAGCAGGTCAGGCTTGGCTTATAACTTGTAAATCTAAACTTTTCCGTCATCTACACCAGTCGTTTGAATGCAATAAACTCTGCAATGTGTTATAACTACTTCATTGTTTTGTTGTGTGTGAGTCAACCCCAGGATATTGCCAGTCAAGACGGTTAAGTGGAAGTGGAAATGTTGGTGTTTGTCAGAGTGGGTGGTCTCCTCCGGCAGAAGTGTAGACAGCCACATTAGCACTCTGCCACAGCCTGAAAAAGGACTTACAGATGGGCCACACAACATTCACATCCCTACTTACATGCTCTACTCTAGCAGGTCCCATGTAAATCATATCTGTAGTATGCTCTACTCTAGCAGGTCCCATGTAAATCATATCTGTAGTATGCTCTACTCTAGCAGGTCCCATGTAAATCATATCTGTAGTATGCTCTAAGCAGGTCCCATGTAAATCATATCTGTAGTATGCTCTACTCTAGCAGGTCCCATGTAAATCATATCTGTAGTATGCTCTACTCTAGCAGGTCCCATGTAAATCATATCTGTAGTATGCTCTACCCATGTAAATCATATCTGTAGCAGGGTCCCATGTAAATCATATCTGTAGTATGCTCTACTCTAGCAGGTCCCATGTAAATCATATCTGTAGTATGCTCTACTCTAGCAGGTCCCATGTAAATCATATCTGTAGTATGCTCTACTCTAGCAGGTCCCATGTAAATCATATCTGTAGTATGCTCTACTCTAGCAGGTCCCATGTAAATCATATCTGTAGTATGCTCTACTCTAGCAGGTCCCATGTAAATCATATCTGTAGTATGCTCTACTCTAGCAGGTCCCATGTAAATCATATCTGTAGTATGCTCTGGTCCCATGTAAATCATATCTGTAGTATGCTCTACTCTAGCAGGTCCCATGTAAATCATATCTGTAGTATGCTCTACTCTAGCAGGTCCCATGTAAATCATATCTGTAGTATGCTCCTCTAGCAGGTCCCATGTAAATCATATCTGTAGTATGCTCTACTCTAGCAGGTCCCATGTAAATCATATCTGTAGTATGCCCATCTCACTCTAGCAGGTCCCATGTAAATCATATCTGTAGTATGCTCTACTCTAGCAGGTCCCATGTAAATCATATCTGTAGTATGCTCTACTCTAGCAGGTCCCATGTAAATCATATAGTGGATGTCCACCCTTTGCGGAATCTTATAGAACAGCACTCTAATGTAACTACTGAGGCAAACATGCTGTGAATATCAAGTAGTCAATAGAAGCTATGCAAGGCTTTTTTGATTTCATGAGCTACTTTGTGGGAATCTGTAAGAATTGGGGATATAATGCATTTTCATTGCATGCTGAAATCTTTCAATACTGTAGCTGCCATGTTTTTCCCACATCTAGATGTAAGGTATTAATTTGATCACTCTTTTGTTGCTGAGAATTTTCCTGCACTGCAGGACATGCAGATGAGCTTTGTGATTGACATAAATTCACTGAAAACCCACACTAACACACGGTTAACAGTATAGCACTTTTCATGTAGCCTACTTTTGGCCAGCTAATAACCTAACCACCGATCAAGCAACATTATAGACTAAACATTCAAATCATGTTGCTGCAAGATTATTTGGCTGTGACAATATAGGTCAAATTAAGAGCCTCAATCTGTAGCCAGATTTGGACATTTGTTATTCTTAGGAGACTGATTTTTAGTTAAATGTGCATGGAGTAGGACTTTCCATAAGAAATAATTTTCATGGCCGTAAATGTCTATGATATATGTCATTGTAATTGTCTCGTGTGTTTTGTCAAAGTGACATCTTCAAAACAGCAGTTCATGATATCTATGTGTCATATTTACTGGTATTCAGCTTTTCTCATCTGCTGGACCTGCACTAAGAATTACCTCTAAGTCACATGAAACCCAACTCATATTCACATCTGTTGTTGGGGAGTAGTGAACTTCATGTAGTTCAACTAGTAATTAAACTACATTTTGCAGTAGCTTGGTGGTCGTTGAACTAAATTCAAATCTTGGCCATGTTTATGTAACAGTATAACTTTAGACCGTCCCCTCGCCCATACCCAGGCGCGAACCAGGGACCCTCTGCACACATCAACAACAGTCACCCACGAAGCATCGTTACCCTTCACTCCACAAAAGCCGCGGCCCTTGCAGAGCAAGGGGAACCACTACTTCAAGGTCTCAGAGCAAGTGACGTCACCAATTGAAACGCTATTTAGCGCACACCGCTAACTAAGCTAGCCGTTTTACATCCGTTACATTTACATGGTGTTAATAACTTTTTTTCCCCATGTAATGGGTGTAGCTAACTACTGGAACTACATGCTAGTCTTATTGCAAAAACTAAATATGGATGAAGTAGGCAAGAATTTCCTTTCTTTTTGGGAATCAAACCTCTCGAGTTTTTGTTTTTAAGAGGATAAATGACACATTCTGTTAACATCTGACCACAGCGTGATCTGTTCTTGCAATTTGTATTCTATGGCATTTCTCTTTTATTGAGAGGAGTTTTAGTAGCCTCACACAACGCTGTTATAAGAAAGATGTAACTTTCTCTGACGCTTTTTTCAAATGGCCAATTCTTGCGTCATTGCTGTGCTCTGCTAGTCATTTTTTCAGGCGTAGTCTCTCATTTACGTGTCATTATATAAACTCAGCAAAAAAATAAACAGCATTTTTTCATGGACCCTGTCTTTCAAAGATAATTCATAAAAATCCAAATAACTTCACAGATCTTCATTGCAAAGGGGTTTAAAACAGTTCCCCATGCTTGTTCAATGAACCGTAAACAATTAATGAACATGCACCTGTGGAACGGTCGTTAAGACACTAACAGCTTACAGGCGGTAGGCAATTAAGGTCACATTTATGAAAAGTTAAGACACTAAAGAGGCTTTTCTATTGACTCTGAAAAACACCAAAAGAAAGATGCCCAGGGTCCCTGCTCATCTGCGTAAACGTGCCTTAGGCATGCTGCAAGGAGGCATGAAGACTGCAGATGTGGCCAGGGCAATAAATTTCAATGTCTGTACTGTGAGACGCCTAAGACAGCGCTACAGGGAGACCGGACGGACTGCTGATCATCCTCGCTGTGGCAGACCACGTGTAACAACACCTGAACAGGATTGGTACATCCCCAAAATTGTATTTTTATTTTATTTAACCTTTATTTAACTAGGCAAGTCAGTTAAAAACAAATTCATAATTACAATGCTGGCCTACCAAAAGGCAAAAGACCTCCTGCGGTGACAGGGATTAAAAATAAAAATATAGAACATATAAATAGAGGACAAAACACACATCACGACAAGAGAGACAACACAACACTACATACAGAGAGACCTAAGACAACAACATAGCAAGGCAGCAACACATGACAATACACCATATAGCAGCACAAAACATGGTACAAACATTACTGGGCACAGACAGCGACACAAAGGGAAAGAAGGTAGAGACAACAAAACATCACACAAAGCAGCCACAACTGTCAGTAAGAGTGTCCATGATTGAGTCTTTGAATGAAGAGATGTAGAACTGTCCAGTTTGAGTGTTTGTTGCAGCTTGTTCCAGTCGCGAGCTGCAGCAACCTGAAAAGACCAGCGACCCAGGGATGTGTGTGCTTTGGGGACATTTAACAGAATGTGACTGTCAGAACGGGTGTTGTATGTGGAGGATGAGGGCTGCAGTAGATATCTCAGATAGGGGAGAGTGAGGCCTAAGAGGGTTTTATAAATAAGCATCAACCAGTGGGACTTGCGACGGGTATACAGAGATGACCAGTTTACAGAGGAGTATAGAGTGCAGTGATTTGTCCTATAAGGAGCATTGGTGGCAAATCTGATGGCCGAATGGTAAAGCTCCTCAAGCTTTTAACCCTCAGAGGTAGTGATCACACCTGTGGGGAGAGGGGCATTCTTCTTACCAAACCACATGACCTTTGTTTTGGAGGTGTTCGGAACAAGGTTGAGGGTAGAGAAAGCTTTTGGACACTACAAAAGCTTTGTTGTAGAGCATTTAACAAAAATTCCGGGGAGGGGACAGCTGAGTATATGACTGTGTCTGCATATAAATGGATGAGAGAGCTTCCTACTGCCTGAGCTATGTTGTTGATGTAAATTGAGAAGAGCATGGGGCCTTGGATTGAGCCTTGGAGTACTCCCTTGGTGACAGGCAGTGGCAGAGACAGATGATTTTCTGACTTTATACACTGCACTCTTTGAGAGAGGTAGTTCGCAAACCAGGCCAAAGACCCCTCAGAGACACCAATACTCCTGAGCTGGCCCACAAGAATGGAATGGTCTACCGTATCAAAAGCTTTGGCCAAGTCAATAAAAATAGCAGCACAACATTGCTTAGAATCAAGGGTAATGGTGACATCATTGAGGACCTTTAGGGTTGCAGTGACACATCCATAACCTGAGCAGAAACCAGATTTTATACCAGAGAGAATACTATAGACATCAGGAAAGCTAGTCAGTTGATTATTTACAAGTTTTTACAACACTTTTGATGAACAGGGCAAAATAGAAATAGGCCTATAACAGTTAGGATCAGCTTGATCTCTCCCTTTAAATAAATGACAAACTGTAGCTCCATTCCAAGCAATGGGAACCTCCCCAGAAAGGAGAGACAGGCTTGGCGATGATGGGAGCAGCAACCTTAAAGAAGAAAGGGTTTAAACCATCTGACTCAGATGTTTTTTGGGGTCAAGTTTCAGTAGCTCCTCGGACTCAGTGACTGCCTGCAGTCACTTTGTAGCAGGGCAAGGAGGCATGTCAAGGAGGAGTCAATTAGGAATCCTGACTTAATGAAGTGGTGATTAAAGAGCTCAGCCATGTGCTTCTTGTCAGTAACAACCACATCATAAACTATAAGGGACAGCTGTGAGGAGGAGGGTTTATTCTCCAGGTCTTTAACTGTTTCCAAGAACTTCTTGGGGTTAGACCCACAGAGAAATAACTACTCCTTAAAGTAACTAACGTTGGCCTTCTGGACAGCCTGAGTGCCCTTATTTCTAATTTGCCTGAACGAGAGCCAGTCAGCCTGAGTATTCGTGTGTCGAGCCTTTCGCCAAATGCAATTCTTGAGGTGGAGTAACTCTGCAAGATCACGGTCGAAACAGGGGCTGAACCGGTTTTTAATTCTCATTTTCTTTATGGGGGGGGGCGAGTTTCTTAACAATACCACTGAAAATATCAAAAAAGAAGGTCCAAGCGTCTATGACAAATCAGGACAGGTCGTTTCACTGAGCAGCCATTACGAACACAGGCTGTAAAACAGTGATCACTAAGGTCATTACTGAAAACACCAGACTGATACCTATCAGGATAACATCAAGAAGAGTAGTCTTTTCTGGGTGTTTGGAGTCATACCTTGTGGGATTAGTAATAATCTGAGAAATATTGGGAGTCCCGTTGCTTTAGGACTTGGTCAGGTGTTTTAAGCATGTCCCAGTTTAGGTCACCAAGCAGGACAAATTCAGACTTGGTGTAGGGGGCCAGGAGAGAGCTTAGGGCAGGTAGGGTACAGGCCGATGCTGATGGAGGATGATAGCACCCAGCAACAGTCAACAAGGAGCTATTTGAAAGTTTAATACTTAAACCAGCAAATCAAATTGTTTGGGGACAGACTTGGTGGAGACAACCGAGCACTGAAGGTGATCCTTGGTAAAGATTGCCACTCCCCCACCTTTGGAAGATCTGTCTTGCCGAAAAGGTTATAACCAGAAAGGTTAGTATCAGTATTCAAAACACTCTTCCTTAACCACGTCTCAGTAATAAACGACACATCTGGATTGGAGCTGTGAACCCACACTTTCAATTGATCCATTTTTAGGAAATAAGCTTCTAGTGTTAACGTGCAGAAAACCCAGGCTTTTACGGGAGCAGAAACCAGTGAAGTAGATATCAGAGCACAAGTCAGAATTGGGGCTAGCAACAGTAGATGGGCCAGGATGTACATGCACATGAATCGGATGGGAGGCCAAAAGTCTGTGTTACCAATAGAGAGTCAGAGTCCTGAGCGTGGGAACAAACATAGTCTGTCCCACAGTTGGGTAAAGAAAGTTTGTAGTCGACATCACACCTGCGGGACAGGTACAGGATGGCAACAACAACTGCCCGAGTTACACTAGGAACACACAATCCCTCCATCAGTGCTCAGACTGTCCTCAATAAGCTGAGAGAGACTGGACTGAGGGCTTGTAGGCCTGTTGTAAGGCAGGTCCTCACCAGACATATCCGGCAACAACCTCGCCTATGGGCACAAACCCACCGTCGCTGGACCAGACAGGACTGGCAAAAAGTGCTCTTCACTGAGTCACGGTTTTGTCTCACCAGGGGTGATGGTCGTATTCGGGTTTATTGTCGAAGGAATGAGCGTTACACCGAGGCCTGTACTTTGGAGCGGGATCGATTTGGAGGTGGAGGGTCCGTCATGGTCTGGAGCGGTGTGTCACAGCATCATCGGACTGAGCTTGTTGTCATTGCAGGCATTCTCAACGCTGTGCGTTACAGGGAAGACATCCTCCTCCCTCATGTGGTACCCTTCCTGCAGGCTCATCCTGACATGACCCTCCAGCAAGACAATGCCACCAGCTTAACGCTCGTTCTGTGCGTGATTTCCTGAAAGACAGGAATGTCAGTGTTCTGCCTTGGTCAGCGAAGAGCCCAGACCTCAATCCCATTGAGCACATCTGGGACCTGTTGGATCGGAGGGTGAGGGCTAGGGCCATTCCCTCCAGAAATGTCCGGGAACTTGCAGGTGCCTTGGTGGAAGAGTGGGGTAACTTCTCACAGCAATAACTGGCAAATCTGGTGCAGTCCATGAGGAGGAGATGCACTGCAGTACTTAATGCAGCTGGTGGCCACACCAGAAACGGACTGTTACCTGTTACATTTGATTTTAACCCCCCTTTGTTCAGGGACACATTATTCAATTTCTGTTAGTCACATGTCTGTGGAACTTGTTCAGTTTATGTCTCAGTTGTTGAATTTTGTTATGTTCATACAAATATTTACACATGTTAAGTTTGCTGAAAATAAACACAGTTGACAGTGAGCGGACGTTTCTTTGTTACATTACATGTAATTTAAATGTATTCTTATTTGGAATTCATGTCATGGACATACACAAAATAGTCCAAATTGGTGAAGTGAAATGACTTGTTTCAAAAAGTATAAAGAATAAAAAACTGAAAAGTGGTGCGTGTATATGTATTCACCTCCTTTGCTATGAAGCCCCTAAATAAGATCTGGTGCAACCAATTACCTTCAGAAGTCACATAATTAGTTAAATAAAGTCCAACTGTGTGCAATCTAAGTGTCACATGATCTATCACATGATCTAAATATATATACACCTGTTCTGAAAGGCCCCAGAGTCTCCAACACCACTAAGCATGGAGCAACACCAATCAAGTGGCACCATGAAGACTAAGGAGCTCTCCAAACAGGTCAGGGACAAAGTTGTGGAGAAGTACAGATCAGGGTTGGATTACAAAAAAATATCAGAAACTTCAAACATCCCACGGAACACCATTAAATCCATTATTTAAAAAATTGAAAGAATATGGCACCACAACAAACCTGCCAAGAGAGGGCCGTCCACCAAAACTCACAGACCAGACACGGAGGGCATTAGTCAGAGGCAACAAAGAGACCAAAGATAACCTTGAAGGAGCTGCAGAGCTCCACAGTGGAGATTGAAGTATCTGTCCATAGGAGCACTTTAAGCTGTACACTCCACAGAGCTGGGCTTTACAGAAGAGTGGCCAGAAAAAAAGCCATTACTTAAAGAAAAAATAAGCAAACACGTTTGGTGTTCGCAAAAAAAACATATGGAAGAAGGTACTCTGGTCAGATGAGACTAAAATTGAGCTTTTTGGCCATCAAGGAAAATGCTATGTCTGGCACAAACCCAACACCTCTCATCGCCCCAAGACACCATCCCCACAGTGGTGGCAGCATCATGCTGTGTTTTTCATTGGCAGGGACTGGGAAACTGGTCAGAATTGAAGGAATGATGGATGGGGCTAAATACAGGGAAATTCTTGAAGGAAACCTGTTTCAGTCTAGAGATTTGAGACTGGGACAGAGGTTCAACTTCCAGCAGGACAATGACCCTAAGCATACTGCTAAAGCAACACTTGAGTGGTTTAAGGGGAAACATTTAAATGTCTTGGAATGGCCTAGTCAAAGCCCAGACCTCAATCCAATTGAGAATCTGTGGTATGACTTAAAGATTGCTGTACACCAGCGGAACCCATCCAACTTGAAGGAGCTGGAGGAGTTTTGCCTTGAAGAATGGGCAAAAATCCCAGTGGCTAGATGTGCCAAGTTTATAGAGACATACCCCAAGAGACTTACAGCTGTAATTGTTGCAAAAGGTGGCTCTACAAAGTATTGACAGACATTGGGGGGGGTGAATAGTTATGCACGCTCAAGTTTTCCATTTTTTTGGTCTAATTTCTTGTTTGTTTCACAAATAAACATCATTTGCATCTTCAAAGTGGTATGCATGTTGTGTAAATTAAATTATACAAACTGCCAAAAAATCCATTTAAATTCCAGGTTGTAAGGCAACAAAATAGGAAAAATGCCAAGGGGGGTGAATACTTTCGCAAGCCACTGTAGTACCTGGGAGGAGAGTGAGACTATTTGTTGTGATAGTTCCCAGTGAATGAGTCTCTAGTGCTGCTTTTCCACAGTAACACCAGTGTTCCACCCTGATGTTATACTAGGGACATGGGGTTTACATATCTACGGCGGACAATGAGGACTTGTGAAGAGCAGAATCAACAACATCTGCATCATCAAGACAGTTGCTTTGTGAGAAGGTGTCAAAGTCCACATTTAACCCTTGTTATGTAAATGACAGCTGAAAAGTACCAGTGGCCTGGCTTTGTCTCTAAGTGAGAGCAGGTCTGCCGGAGCCATGGCCCAGTGAGACATGGGTGCCAGCCCACGTAGATGGAAACAGAGGAGTCTGAGCCTTTTGGGTAAAACACTGGGGTAGATCCTGAGCCTTTTTGGGTAAAACACTGGGGTAAAACACTGGGGTAAAACACTGGGATAAATCCTGAGTCTTGGGGTAAAACACTGGGGTAAATTCTGGGCCTTTTGGGTAAAACACTGGGGTAAATCCTGGGCCCTTTGGGTAATACACTGGGGTAAAACACCTGGGTAGATCCTGGGCCTTTTGGGTAAAACACTGGGATAAATCCTGAGTCTTTTGGGTAAAACACTGGGGTAAATCCTGGGCACTTTGGGGTAAAACACTGGGGTAAATCTGGGCCTTTTGGGGTAAAACACTGGGGTAAATCCTGGGCCCTTTGGGTAAAACACTGGGGTAAAACACCTGGGTAAATCCTGGGCCTTTTGGGTAAAACACTGGGGTAAATCCTGAATGGCCTTTTGCCAACATTGGTCTGAGGTGCTCATGACATCACTGAGGACCTGAAATGGTTCTGTATCCCAGACTATAACATTGTTCTACATCATGAGGCTAAGAAATAACTTGTTCTATAAAAATGTCTACAGATGCTATAACATTCTTGTTCTGTATCCCACCTGGTACTATACCGCCCGTTTTTCAGCACCCGGTGTCACAGGACTATAACATCATCTGTACCCAGCCCCTGAGCCACTATAACATTGTTCTAAATCCTAGACTATAACATTGTTCTGTATCGCTGAGACTATAACATTGTTCTATCTCCAGACCATCAGACCAGGTTGTTTAGTCACTGTATCCCAGACTATAACCCTGTTCTTAGATCCCCTAGACTATAACATTGTTCTGTATCCAACATAGCTCACTATAACCACTTGTTCTGTATCCCAGACTATAACTCATTCTGTATCCCAGACTATAACATTGTTCTTATAGTCTGGGTTCCTCTGAGATACATATAACAATCACAACCCTTGATGGGAATCCTAGGGCGGCGCACAGCAATTGGCCTAGCATCTCCGGGTTTGGTCGGGGTAGGCCGTCATTGTAAATAAGAATTTGTTCTTAACTGACTTGCCTAGTTAAATAAAGGTAAAATAAATCAGCAGCATTATTCTGTATCCCAGACTATAACATTGTTCTATATCCCAGACTATAACATTGTTCTGTATCCCAGACTATAACATTGTTCTGTATCCCAGACTATAACATTGTTCTGTATCCCAGACTATAACATTGTTCTGTATCCCAGACTATAACATTGTTCTGTATCCCAGACTATAACATAGTTCTGTATCCCAGACTATAACATTGTTCTATATCCCAGACTATAACATTGTTCTTATTAACTATAACATTGATCTAAATAAATAAACATTATTCTGTCACTATAACATAGTTCTGTATCCCAGACTATAACATTGTTCTATATCCCAGACTATAACATTGTTCTGTATCCCAGACTATAACATTGTTCTATATCCCAGACTATAACATTGTTCTGTATCCCAGACTATAACATTGTTCTATATCCCAGACTATAACATTGTTCTGTATCCCAGACTATAACATTGTTCTATATCCCAGACTATAACATTGTTCTGTATCCCAGACTATAACATTGTTCTGTATCCCAGACTATAACATAGTTCTGTATCCCAGACTATAACATTGTTCTATAGGAGGTTCCTCTGAAAAGCACAATGCAACCCTTTGGGATCCAGAGTGGCACAGCAGTCTAAGGCACTGCATTGCAGTGCTAGAGGCATCACTACAGACCCGGGTCTGAAAAGGCAATAGGCAGTCCCATGGGCAAAGGCAGTAGGCAGTCCCGGGTTATGTCTGAAAGGCAGTAGGCAGTTCTTAACTGACTTGCCTTGTTAAATAAAGATTAAATAAATAAAAAGTCACTAGGCAGTCCCTCTGAAAATGCACTAGACAGTCCCTTTGAAAAGGCAATAGGCAGTCCCTCTGAAAAGGCAATAGGCAGTCCCTCTGAAAAGGCAATAGGCAGTCCCTCTGAAAAGGCAATAGACAGTCCCTCTGAAAAGGCATTAGGCAGTCCCTCTGAAAAGGCAGTAGGCAGTCCCTCTGAAAAGGCTGTAGGCAGTCCCTCTGAAAAGGCAGTAGGCAGTCCCTCTGAAAAGGCAGTAGGCAGTCCCTCTGAAAAGGCAGTAGGCAGTCCCTCTGAAAAGGCAATAGGCAGTCCCTCTGAAAAGGCAGTAGGCAGTCCCTCTGAAAAGGCAGTAGGCAGTCCCTCTGAAAAGGCTGTAGGCAGTCCCTCTGAAAAGGCATTAGGCAGTCCCTCTGAAAAGGCAGTAGGCAGTCCCTCTGAAAAGGCAGGTAGGCAGTCCCTCTGAAAAGGCAGTAGGCAGTCCCTCTGAAAAGGCATTAGGCAGTCCCTCTGAAAAGGCAGTAGGCAGTCCCTCTGAAAAGGCAGTAGGCAGTCCCTCTGAAAAGGCAGTAGGCAGTCCCTCTGAAAAGGCAGTAGGCAGTCCCTCTGAAAAGTCAGTAGGCAGTCCCTCTGAAAAGGCATTAGGCAGTCCCTCTGAAAAGGCTGTAGGCAGTCCCTCTGAAAAGGCAGTAGGCAGTCCCTCTGAAAAGGCAGTAGGCAGTCCCTCTGAAAAGGCAATAGGCAGTCCCTCTGAAAAGGCTGTAGGCAGTCCCTCTGAAAAGGCAGTAGGCAGTCCCTCTGAAAAGGCAGTAGGCAGTCCCTCTGAAAAGGCAGTAGGCAGTCCCTCTGAAAAGGCAGTAGGCAGTCCCTCTGAAAAGTCAGTAGGCAGTCCCTCTGAAAAGGCATTAGGCAGTCCCTCTGAAAAGGCAATAGGCAGTCCCTCTGAAAAGGCAGTAGGCAGTCCCTCTGAAAAGGCAATAGGCAGTCCCTCTGAAAAGGCAGTAGGCAGTCCCTCTGAAAAGTCAGTAGGCAGTCCCTCTGAAAAGTCAGTAGGCAGTCCCTCTGAAAAGGCATTAGGCAGTCCCTCTGAAAAGGCAGTAGGCAGTCCCTCTGAAAAGGCAGTAGGCAGTCCCTCTGAAAAGGCATTAGGCAGTCCCTCTGAAAAGGCAATAGGTAGTCCCTCTGAAAAGGTTACTCACATCAATCCCATTTTCCAATCTCTGTGAAGTATCGGACATGAGGAATGCTTTTTTAATTGCATATGCAAAGGACAGATTGTTATCTCTTTCTGTCACTGTAGAAAAACGGTGTCACTGACCAATAAGAAGCAATGATATCTCGATGACCTCCTTCCATCAGCTCTGTCACAATTGCCTTTTGGCAGGAAGTCTTCATTAATCATCCCGCTTTGTTAGTCCCCGTAACCTGGAAATAATTGGCACTGAGGACCTTGTCGCTGCTTCCGCAACGTCGCAGCATGTCTTGTCAACACATTTCCACGACACCATAGTGTCACAATACAGCAAAACCCTCTCCAAAGGATTATATTGCAGATGAGGCCCTATGAAGACGAAAAGCCTTGACATCTCCATTATATTCTCGCAGCAAGCAAAGAAAAGAGAATTGGGCTAATTTCAATACGGATAGCATTGTTATCACCTGTCCTCTTTTCTTCTGGATATGCCCACCCACAGTAGACTTACTGTACAGTTAGTTGAAGAGGAATGACAGTATGTTACGCTGATTACCACAACAATGGCTCCCACATTCTCTTCATCTTCAGAGAAGTTGCAGTGGCTTGTTAATTTGGCATATTTCTGTAAACTCTCATTAACCTTGGAATGTCAAAAAGTACTCATCATTTGAAGCTGTAGGCTTTCATTGTTGCCGCTGTATGATTAAAATGACTGGAATTAGCATAATATAAACATTTCCCCGTTGAAATTACCATTAAAAAAAATAATAAACATCACATTGTATTCATTTCTGTCATTCGTTTTGAGCCCGACACACGGAAACTCTAAAACAGCACATACTGCAAGTCCTTTTCAAATACATGGAGATATTATTCATCGTATACATCGTATGATCCAATTCTAGGCTGCTAACCACTTAGAAATGGTAATCACTCCTCTGTCGGTACCCATTGGTGACTATCCCGTGTTCCCAGTTGGCACTTTTGATTGATGGGGTCACAGCGTGACTGCAAGGTAGACGTGCCCTTCCCTGATGGATAGGGGACAATACGTCCTACCATGGGTTTAAACCCTGATCCGAGAGCCAGAGGTCAAAAAAAGCGCTCCCTCCCCTTCAAGGTCTGCATTGCAGACACATTTGCAGTGGGCATACTGTGAGAATATCCTCTGCCCCTTGCTGTACTAGACAGCCATGCTCCCGTCCCCACTAAAACAGTCACGGCGCTCCGATCAGGAGCAGTCGTTGACATTCCCAAATTGCGATAGCAATCTATATCTATTTGAGCTCCTCTCTGACATTCCCATCTGTATTTAACTGCCGGAGCTAAGTGGACCGCGGAGAGATGATATTATGACCCGATAAACTAGAATAGAATAGAATTATCAACCTGTAGAATATAATTATTTACTTCCTGTAGTAAAAGTGCATGTGGTGCATGCACTCTGAACGTCGATACTGAACAAAAATATAAACACAACAACAATAACAATGGTTTTACTGAGTTGAATTGAAGTACATTCAGTAGGCCCTAATCTATTGATTTAATCTATTGATTTCCCATGACTGGGCAGGGGCATAGCCAATCAGAATGAATTGTTCCGCACAAAAGAGCTTTATTACAGACAGAAATACCCCTCAGTTTCATCAGCTGTCCGTGTGGCTGGTCACAAACGATCCCGCAGGTGAAGAAGTCGGATGTAGATGGTCTGAACACAAGGTCTGCGGTCGTGAGGCCAGTTGGACGTAATTGTCAAATTCTCTAAAATGACATTGGAGGCCGGCTTATGGTAGTTGAAGGCAGCTTATGGTCAGTCCTCTGTCAACAGCTCTAGTGGACATTCCTGCAGTCAGCATGCCAATTGCAAGCTCCTTCAAACCTTTAGCAATCTGTGGAATTGTATTGTGTTACAAAACTTTAAATTTTAGAGTGGCTTTTTATTGTCCTCAGCACAAGGTGTAATGATCATGCTGTTTAATCAGCTTCAGGTGGATGGATTGTCTTGGCAAATGAGAAATGCTCACTGACAGGGACGTAAACACATTTGTGCCCAGAATTTTAGAGAAATAAGCTTTTTTTTTGTGCGTATGGAACATTTCTGGGATCTTTTATTTCAGCTCATGAAACATTGGACCAACACTTTACATGTTGCATTTATATTTTTTGTTCAGTGTTAAATTAAAACAGATAAGAAGATGGACTCCCGTCGCCATGGAGAGGAGGGGAGTTATAGAAAAAGAAGGACGGTGAGAGCCTTAATTACACACCTGACCGTAGACTTTTTGCCTGAGGTGCACATGAATTATGAAGGGCTAGAGGAAGATGAAAGGGAAGGAGGGAACTTTGCCTCTCTGCCTCTCTCCCTGATTACTGACATTATGTGTCTGCAGTGATGTACTGGAGAGCAGCGAACTCCCACTGCAAGAACGTGCAAAACTACAGAAGACCCACGGAGCTCTGCTGCTCTAGTTACATCTGAATATCGGAAGCCTAAAGCGGCTTGGCATCCCTACTGTCATTCTGGATGACTGAATAGGGTGTCAGTCCATTTCGGAGAGTCTCTTGTCTTACATTAGGCAGGTACACAGAACAAGCATTATTTTTTTGTAGTAGCCTATATCCTAGGGGTTTGTGTGGTAAGTAGGATGATGTCTATGGGTTACCCGATATGCTTCATGTAGTTACAGGGGCAGCCTCTGCTATTTCCGCTCTCACTTCTCAACATAAGTTGAACACATTAAATGTGTTTTATATTTTCCAAGCCTCCAAGTATTGTCAAGTCATCATCAAGAATTGACTAAAGTATTTAAATGCAGCTGAAGGGGGTGTTTCTGTGAAGGTGGTGTTTCTGTGAAACCTGCCAGCTATGTTTCATCCAACTGACAGTCATCCAACTGCACACTTCATGTGTATTCATACTGCTCAGATTATTCCACAAGCTGGCAAACACATTGACTGTTGTCAACCGCGAGCAGCCGAGGGGGAAGAAATGTGTGACTAGGCGAGACATTCTCCCGCACTGTTTGTCATCTTCGGTGTTATTCGAATGGTAAAACCACAGCTTGTGTCAGCTCAGTTGTCAATACCCAGTCTGTTGCAAGGAGTTTGCCCTATCTCCATCTGCAGGGGCTAAAGAGTGTCGTTCCTCCCCGACATGTGGCTTTCATCATGCCTGCCTCCCGCCACATGGGCAGCAGCAGAATCCTCTTTTCAACGTTCTGTTGCATTAGCTCCACGTCCCCCGCTTTTCTCTCTGCCTGTTTGTTACAACGTCCCTTTTGAAGAGGTTTAACACCTGAACTGTGACATTTCCTGTGATGTTTTTTTTTTAAATTATTATATTGTAATAGGGCCACTCTATGGGCTTACACTTATCCTGTTTCCACTTTTACTATCTCAAATATTAGGTAAAAAGTGTTACTTACACTTGAAAGAGCATTAAAGAATGTTGAAATCAGTTTGCAAGATCCCGCGCCATATCTCTACAGAGTGCATTGCGGTGCAGGCATAAAACTATTCCCCTAAGAGCGGTTTATTTTCCTTTTGAGTTTTCATACCGTGAGCTCCAAAAGTATTCAGACAGGGACACATTTTTGGTTGTTTTTGGCTCTGTACTCCAGGACTTTAAATTTGAAATGATACCATGACTATGAGGTTAAAGTGCACACTGTCAGCTTTAATTTGAGAGCATTTATTATTATTATTATTATTATTATTATATTATTATTGCAAACCTCGAATGAAGCCAGAAATAATTAACAGACAGTAATGAAACTAAAACGGGTCAACAAATAAATAAATACAGTGACCAGCAAAAGTATTAGGACAGTGACACCTTCTTTGTGTAATTTTGAAATGATACCATGACTATGAGGTTAAAGTGCACACTGTCAGCTTTAATTTGAGGGTATTTTCATCCATATCGAGTGAACCGTTTAGAAATTACAGCCCTTTTTGTTAAGTCACCCATTTTAGGGGACCAAGTATTGGGACAAATTCACTTGTGTGTGTAGTAAAGTAGTCATAAGTTTATTTGGTCCCATATTCCAAAGCAGGTTGTATTTGTAAACTTTTCCGTAAGGAATGATGATGGCTCCTTGATGGTTCTTCATGCGCAATGCAATGAAATATTTTGACAGCTGCCCTATCTAAAATGCAGATAGGAAATTAATTAATTTCTACAAACTTGTTGGATGCATTTGCTCTTTATTTTGGTTGTGTTTGAGATTATTTGAAGGATAATAATTAATTAATCATGAATAACAGATGCACAAATATCATACCCCCAATACATGCTAAAAAATACTAACCTCCCCTGTCATTGTAATGGTGAGAGGTTAGCATTTGGGGGGGGATATGATACCTGTAAATCTGTAACTTCCTCACTTGTCATTGTTCACGATTTATTCAGGATTATCCATAATCATGGTAGCATCCATATTACTGTAGAAATGTATAGAAATATATATTCTTATTTACAGTACAAGTGCCTCCAAAATGACATAATACATTATTTACCATTAAATTCTATTGGGCACAAAATAATCTGAAACACAACCAAAACAAACTGCAAATGTATCCAACAAATTTGCAGAGTCACAAGCCTGGTGTAGTAATTAATTGCGTGCTAAGAATATGGGACCAAATACTAAACTTATGACTACTTTAATAAACATATAAGTGAATTTGTCCCAATACTTTTGGTCCCCTAAAATGGGGGCACTATGTATAAAAAAAGGGCTGTAATTTCTAACCGGTTCACCCGACATGGATGAAAGTACCCTCAAATTAAAGCTGACAGCCTTGCACTTTAACCTCATAGTCATTGTATCATTTCCATTCCAAAGTGCTGGGAGTACAGAGTAAAAACAACAACACATGTGTCACTGTCCTCATACTTTCTTGGCCAGGGTGCTCTTGAAAAAGAGATTTTAATCTCAATGAGCCCTTCCTGGTTAAATAAAGGTCAAATTAAAAAAACTCGAAAACTTTAGGAGCTCCCTGTATACTATGCATGTGTTACATTTAACCTCACTTTGCCCTCATTGACTTCTGCACAGTCTGACTGGGTTTCAACATAAATACATATTCCACAAGTTATAAAAGAATGTCAACATTGCAGAGAGCAGCTGTTGTAGAGTGATGAATTGTAGGATACGTATTCGCCATCCCCTGAACATAAAGAGGGCTGGATGCCACAGACCAGTATACTATTATCGTATAACATGAAGGGTTTTGACTTCAAGGGTTTGATGCTACTTTTAGTTTCAGAACAACGAATGAGGGGAATTCTCTCCTGAACCTGAAAATGTTTTCAAGCTTTTTTTTTTAAAACTATAAATAACACTCTGCCTCTCATCATGCAGATGTTTTTAATCAAGTCACATTTACATGCAGTGCACGACTAGGCCTGTGCAGTCAGTCTCTTGGCGACGGCTACAGTACACAGTGGAAAGAGAGAGTCATGGTTGTAAAAAATCCCTGCGTTAAAAGTAGACAAGCACCATTACATGAACCTGTAGTGAGGTAAAGATACACATCCAGGAAAGACATGCATTCCCTTGTCAGTTTACAGGCCTTGTGTGTTCCTGGGTCTGTTCCCATGTCAGTTTACAGGCCTTGTGGGTTCCTGGGTCTGTTCCCATGTCAGTTTACAGGCCTTGTGTGTTCCTGGGTCTGTTCCCATGTCAGTTTACAGGCCTTGTGTGTTCCTGGGTCTGTTCCCATGTCAGTTTACAGGCCTTGTGTGTTCCTGGGTCTGTTCCCTTGTCAGTTTACAGGCCTTGTGTGTTCCTGGGTCTGTTCCCATGTCAGTTTACAGGCCTTGTGGGTTCCTGGGTCTGTTCCCATGTCAGTTTACAGGCCTTGTGTGTTCCTGGGTCTGTTCCCTTGTCAGTTTACAGGCCTTGTGTGTTCCTGGGTCTGTTCCCTGTCAGTTTACAGGCCTTGTGTGTTCCTGGGTCTGTTCCCATGTCAGTTTACAGGCCTTGTGTGTTCCTGGGTCTGTTCCCATGTCAGTTTACAGGCCTTGTGTGTTCCTGGGTCTGTTCCCTTGTCAGTTTACAGGCCTTGTGTGTTCCTGGGTCTGTTCCCATGTCAGTTTACAGGCCTTGTGTGTTCCTGGGTCTGTTCCCATGTCAGTTTACAGGCCTTGTGTGTTCCTGGGTCTGTTCCCATGTCAGTTTACAGGCCTTGTGTGTTCCTGGGTCTGTTCCCATGTCAGTTTACAGGCCTTGTGTGTTCCTGGGTCTGTTCCCTTGTCAGTTTACAGGCCTTGTGTGTTCCTGGGTCTGTTCCCTTGTCAGTTTACAGGCCTTGTGGGTTCCTGGGTCTGTTCCCATGTCAGTTTACAGGCCTTGTGTGTTCCTGGGTCTGTTCCCATGTCAGTTTACAGGCCTTGTGGGTTCCTGGGTCTGTTCCCTTGTCAGTTTACAGGCCTTGTGGGTTCCTGGGTCTGTTCCCTTGTCAGTTTACAGGCCTTGTGTGTTCCTGGGTCTGTTCCCATGTCAGTTTACAGGCCTTGTGTGTTCCTGGGTCTGTTCCCTTGTCAGTTTACAGGCCTTGTGTGTTCCTGGGTCTGTTCCCTTGTCAGTTTACAGGCCTTGTGGGTTCCTGGGTCTGTTCCCATGTCAGTTTACAGGCCTTGTGTGTTCCTGGGTCTGTTCCCATGTCAGTTTACAGGCCTTGTGGGTTCCTGGGTCTGTTCCCTTGTCAGTTTACAGGCCTTGTGGGTTCCTGGGTCTGTTCCCTTGTCAGTTTACAGGCCTTGTGTGTTCCTGGGTCTGTTCCCATGTCAGTTTACAGGCCTTGTGTGTTCCTGGGTCTGTTCCCTTGTCAGTTTACAGGCCTTGTGGGTTCCTGGGTCTGTTCCCTTGTCAGTTTACAGGCCTTGTGTGTTCCTGGGTCTGTTCCCTTGTCAGTTTACAGGCCTTGTGTGTTCCTGGGTCTGTTCCCTTGTCAGTTTACAGGCCTTGTGTGTTCCTGGGTCTGTTCCCATGTCAGTTTACAGGCCTTGTGTGTTCCTGGGTCTGTTCCCATGTCAGTTTACAGGCCTTGTGTGTTCCTGGGTCTGTTCCCATGTCAGTTTACAGGCCTTGTGGGTTCCTGGGTCTGTTCCCATGTCAGTTTACAGGCCTTGTGGGTTCCTGGGTCTGTTCCCATGTCAGTTTACAGGCCTTGTGGGTTCCTGGGTCTGTTCCCATGTCAGTTTACAGGCCTTGTGTGTTCCTGGGTCTATTCCCATGTCAGTTTACAGGCCTTGTGGGTTCCTGGGTCTGTTCCCATGTCAGTTTACAGGCCTTGTGGGTTCCTGGGTCTGTTCCCTTGTCAGTTTACAGGCCTTGTGTGTTCCTGGGTCTGTTCCCATGTCAGGTTACAGGCCTTGTGTGTTCCTGGGTCTGTTCCCATGTCAGTTTACAGGCCTTGTGGGTTCCTGGGTCTGTTCCCATGTCAGTTTACAGGCCTTGTGTGTTCCTGGGTCTATTC
Organism: Oncorhynchus tshawytscha; assembly: GCF_018296145.1. Taxonomy (NCBI): domain Eukaryota; kingdom Metazoa; phylum Chordata; class Actinopteri; order Salmoniformes; family Salmonidae; genus Oncorhynchus; species Oncorhynchus tshawytscha. The sequence goes on along the minus strand of NC_056448.1, from coordinate 43,155,430 downwards.
CCATGTCAGTTTACAGGCCTTGTGGGTTCCTGGGTCTGTTCCCTTGTCAGTTTACAGGCCTTGTGGGTTCCTGGGTCTGTTCCCATGTCAGTTTACAGGCCTTGTGTGTTCCTGGGTCTGTTCCCATGTCAGTTTACAGGCCTTGTGTGTTCCTGGGTCTATTCCCATGTCAGTTTACAGGCCTTGTGGGTTCCTGGGTCTGTTCCCATGTCAGTTTACAGGCCTTGTGTGTTCCTGGGTCTGTTCCCATGTCAGTTTACAGGCCTTGTGGGTTCCTGGGTCTATTCCCATGTCAGTTTACAGGCCTTGTGGGTTCCTGGGTCTGTTCCCTTGTCAGTTTACAGGCCTTGTGGGTTCCTGGGTCTGTTCCCTTGTCAGTTTACAGGCCTTGTGTGTTCCTGGGTCTGTTCCCTTGTCAGTTTACAGGCCTTGTGGGTTCCTGGGTCTGTTCCCATGTCAGTTTACAGGCCTTGTGTGTTCCTGGGTCTGTTCCCTTGTCAGTTTACAGGCCTTGTGGGTTCCTGGGTCTGTTCCCTTGTCAGTTTACAGGCCTTGTGGGTTCCTGGGTCTGTTCCCTTGTCAGTTTACAGGCCTTGTGTGTTCCTGGGTCTGTTCCCTTGTCAGTTTACAGGCCTTGTGGGTTCCTGGGTCTGTTCCCATGTCAGTTTACAGGCCTTGTGGGTTCCTGGGTCTGTTCCCTTGTCAGTTTACAGGCCTTGTGGGTTCCTGGGTCTATTCCCATGTCAGTTTACAGGCCTTGTGGGTTCCTGGGTCTGTTCCCATGTCAGTTTACAGGCCTTGTGGGTTCCTGGGTCTGTTCCCTTGTCAGTTTACAGGCCTTGTGTGTTCCTGGGTCTGTTCCCATGTCAGTTTACAGGCCTTGTGTGTTCCTGGGTCTGTTCCCTTGTCAGTTTACAGGCCTTGTGGGTTCCTGGGTCTGTTCCCATGTCAGTTTACAGGCCTTGTGTGTTCCTGGGTCTGTTCCCATGTCAGTTTACAGGCCTTGTGTGTTCCTGGGTCTGTTCCCTTGTCAGTTTACAGGCCTTGTGTGTTCCTGGGTCTATTCCCATGTCAGTTTACAGGCCTTGTGTGTTCCTGGGTCTGTTCCCTTGTCAGTTTACAGGCCTTGTGGGTTCCTGGGTCTGTTCCCATGTCAGTTTACAGGCCTTGTGTGTTCCTGGGTCTGTTCCCATGTCAGTTTACAGGCCTTGTGTGTTCCTGGGTCTGTTCCCTTGTCAGTTTACAGGCCTTGTGTGTTCCTGGGTCTATTCCCATGTCAGTTTACAGGCCTTGTGTGTTCCTGGGTCTGTTCCCTTGTCAGTTTACAGGCCTTGTGTGTTCCTGGGTCTGTTCCCTTGTCAGTTTACAGGCCTTGTGTGTTCCTGGGTCTATTTCCTTGTCAGTTTACAGGCCTTGTGTGTTCCTGGGTCTGTTCCCTTGTCAGTTTACAGGCCTTGTGTGTTCCTGGGTCTATTTCCTTGTCAGTTTACAGGCCTTGTGTGTTCCTGGGTCTGTTCCCTTGTCAGTTTACAGGCCTTGTGGGTTCCTGGGTCTGTTCCCTTGTCAGTTTACAGGCCTTGTGGGTTCCTGGGTCTGTTCCCTTGTCAGTTTACAGGCCTTGTGTGTTCCTGGGTCTGTTCCCTTGTCAGTTTACAGGCCTTGTGTGTTCCTGGGTCTATTCCCATGTCAGTTTACAGGCCTTGTGTGTTCCTGGGTCTATTCCCTTGTCAGTTTACAGGCCTTGTGGGTTCCTGGGTCTATTCCCATGTCAGTTTACAGGCCTTGTGTGTTCCTGGGTCTATTCCCATGTCAGTTTACAGGCCTTGTGTGTTCCTGGGTCTATTCCCATGTCAGTTTACAGGCCTTGTGTGTTCCTGGGTCTGTTCCCTTGTCAGTTTACAGGCCTTGTGTGTTCCTGGGTCTGTTCCCTTGTCAGTTTACAGGCCTTGTGTGTTCCTGGGTCTATTTCCTTGTCAGTTTACAGGCCTTGTGTGTTCCTGGGTCTGTTCCCTTGTCAGTTTACAGGCCTTGTGGGTTCCTGGGTCTGTTCCCTTGTCAGTTTACAGGCCTTGTGGGTTCCTGGGTCTGTTCCCTTGTCAGTTTACAGGCCTTGTGTGTTCCTGGGTCTGTTCCCTTGTCAGTTTACAGGCCTTGTGGGTTCCTGGGTCTGTTCCCTTGTCAGTTTACAGGCCTTGTGTGTTCCTGGGTCTGTTCCTTGTCAGTTTACAGGCCTTGTGTGTTCCTGGGTCTGTTCCCTTGTCAGTTTACAGGCCTTGTGTGTTCCTGGGTCTGTTCCCTTGTCAGTTTACAGGCCTTGTGGGTTCCTGGGTCTGTTCCCTTGTCAGTTTACAGGCCTTGTGTGTTCCTGGGTCTGTTCCCTTGTCAGTTTACAGGCCTTGTGTGTTCCTGGGTCTGTTCCCTTGTCAGTTTACAGGCCTTGTGGGTTCCTGGGTCTATTCCCATGTCAGTTTACAGGCCTTGTGTGTTCCTGGGTCTATATCTATACATCAACATGTTGAGTGGCAAGTAGAATCCATTGACCCCAGCCTGGGTCATCATGACAAGTAGAAACCACTGACCCCAGCCTGGATCATCATGACAGGTAGAATCCACTGACCCCAGCCTGGGTCATCATGACAAGTAGAATCCACTGACCCCGGCCTGGGTCATCATGACAAGTAGACTGATTCTTATATCTTTCCATTGCCTAACCCTATATCTTTCCTTCCCATCTGCACCATACAAATTAGCTTTATATGCCTGTCTAGACCAGTGTTTCTCAAACCTGGTTAAAATCAGCTTTATATGCCTGTCTAGACATCTCATCATTAGCCCAAACTGCTGGCCTGGAAGGCATTATCTGTGGTGCTTTGCCACCTTACCCTTAGTAGTTCCTTATTTATAGTTCCCTCAGCATTACCCTTAGTAGTTCCTTATTTATAGTACCTTGGCATTACCCTAGTAGTTCCTGATTTATAGTACCTCAGCATTATCCTTAGTAGTTCCTTATTTATAGTACCTCAGCATTACCCTTAGTAGTTCCTTGTTTATAGTACCTCGGCATTATCCTTAGTATTTCCTTATTTATAGTCCCTCAGCATTATCCTTAGTATTTCCTTATTTATAGTCCCTCGGCGTTATCCTTGGTATTTCCTTATTTATAGTACCTCAGCATTACCATTAGTAGTTCATTATTTATAGTATCTCATAACCGTTTCCTCATATTATTGGGGAAGGAACTTGATTCCAGATGCTCGTGTTGATCTGGAGATGTCCCCTGAAGGGGAGAAAGGACATTTATTTTTATATTGTCTGTCCTTAAGGGTTTGTTGACAAGTGAGGGAAGCTTGGTTCTTTAACAGGGTCACTTTACATTGCATGGAACCATCTAGAGCCATTGGCTGTCAAAGATAAATGTTAGTTATTATACAACAACCAGCAGCATTGTCTACAATCCAGGGTGGTTTTGACATGTGAAGTCTCCAATATACAGTAGGTGGAGCATTTTCAGTTCTCATGATAAATTATGTGAATTTAAAGTATTTTAGATAAGGGCCAAGCTGATGTTATTTGTGACAGTATTAAAACAATGTTATTTTTCCCTGTTGAGGACTTTGTCCTGGGATTTTATTTCCTCAAGCTATGTGATCTGAAAATAGACCATCAGCATTCAGGCTGTCTAGACTAGCATACAGACCTGCTCCTATAACCTGGGCAGGAGGAAACCATCTGTTCCAGTCACTCCCAGCTTCTGCTGGCCAGCTGGGACAAAGGCCTCATTCTAAATTGGCATCCTAATCCCTAGATAGTGCACTACTTGTGACCCTGTGGGCCCTGGTCAAATGTAATGCACTATATAAGGATTTGGGATGCCATTTGGGATGTCTGTCCTGTAGACACTCCCATGTTATCTGGCAAGGTCCTTCTTCAGCCTCTCTTCCATTATTTTACCTTGCAGTCTCAAGATCATTATTACAAAATGTCCGCCCCTGCATGGAATCAAGTTGTAACACTCCTTTGGAAAATGTAAATAATAAAGCAGAAAGCAGCTCGGTATTTTCAGAATACTTTAAATTACATCCAAAGAGAGTCCTTCCTGGCTCAAATAAGAGTCCCTGAAGGCCTACTCTCCCAAGCCGTAGAGTTTGATGTGCAGTCCCTCACTGCTGATGCTATGGTAATGTAAAATAGTGAAATATCTTTATGGCTTCATTTCATAGATATAATGCATTAATCATCGCTAGAGGCGGAGTACTGCAGCATACAGTATGTGGATCAGGGCTTGTAACAGAAGGTTGTGGGTTCAAAACCCTGGTG